>NW_010187500.1:6458-13123 GCF_000695765.1 Mesitornis unicolor | reverse complement strand
ACACCAGTGATTCCAAAACTTCCTTGAGTCACCAGCAAAAACTGAAAAACTTTGGAATTTACTTTTTATTTGAAAGAAAGCCCATTCAGAAAGCACAATAAAGCTTTCTGCAGAGGCTTGTGTATCCTTTCCTGGAACTATGCTTTTACCACCTGAAGGTAGAGCTTGATGAATGCAGCTGATTGTACCTAGATGAGAAGCCAGAGGTCCTTGGAAAGCTATGACCCGCTGCAAATCTCTTTCTCACATCCAGTGAGCACCTCTGGTTAGTGGTGTGGCTGCACGTTCAACAGAAATGGATAATGAATATCAAATAAGGCAATGGAGGTTAAGAGGGAAATTACTATTTTTGTCACTAGGCTATTCAAGGCTTTGATAGAGCAGAAATGTCAAAAAATATTATCAGAAATGTTTTCTTGCCGTTTTAGCTATGACGTCCCTTGCCATTACCCTTTTAACAGCTGAAATGATGCGTCATTTATTCCATGAAGATTATTGTAACCTTGGAGCTTTTTCTAAACTCTGATCATATTCCTCTTGCACCTTTTTTCTTTTTTGTAATAACAATTACATAAATCACAGAGATTAATTTGGTTTGTTGCAGATAACATTGAAGTTTTAAAGATTAAGCTGAGGCGTCATTCAGATTCCCTACAGGCAGCTCATTCTGAAAGCTCACTAAGGGGCAATGCCACCACATAAAATGCAGTCACTAAAATAATGTTATTTTAGTTTTAATTTTAGCTTTATTTAATGGATGTTTTCTAATGGTATAGGGTACGTCCTTAATTTGGCTTTCTATAATGTGAAACTGATATCTTTGAATAAGGAATTCAGAGGCAAGCAGAGGCAATCTTTTGTTTTAGTTTTGGTCCTAGTAGCATTCTTCTTTATTGCAGAGGCAATCAGGGTTAAAAGCAAGACTGTAAAATGCACTATTTTTTTTGGTATCTGTAGTGACAAGCTGTCAGTTTAGAATGCAGGTGTTCTTTAGTGTATGAACCATGAAAAGATGTACACTAAAACCTTAATAACAACATTAGAGACAGTGAGACCTTCCTACAGCCCAACCTGATGCCCCATTCATCTGGCTGTAGAGTACCACCAGTTTTTGCTTTTGCCAGCTGCCAGGGACACTGTGTTGCTGGCTCTGCAGAGTCCCACAGCCATTCTGCTTCCTTCCTCCTTTTCCTGTCATCCTCTCCCCATAGCTTCACAGCAGCAATGCATAGTTGACAGCGGTCCTGAGAGAGAAAGATGGGAACAGTCAGAAGATGGCGCGCGAGAGAGAGAAGGAACCAAACACAGGAGGAAGGGGAGGAAAACGGGAGCAGACAGTGCTCTTGGGACCTCACAGCATTGGTTCATAGGGAGAGATGACGAATTGCAGTCCTTGGATTGGGAGATGTTGAATCAGCGACAGCTCTTAATGCCAGTGAAAGAAAGGTGCCTCCTATGTAAAGGTGGTCTCATATGGACTGAACAGGACTTTGGACGTGTCAGATTTGGACGAGGAACAGGCTTGGCCTGTGCACTGTTCTTGGATGCTCTGACAAAAGCAAGAGAGTGCTGTGAGGAACAACGACATCTTACAGAATAAAGGTCCAGGTCAGAGTTGTGACTGCCCATGCAGGTTCTTCTCTGAGAGCAGATGATAGCAGAGATTACCAAGCCTCAGCCTTCAGATGTTATGTTGATTGTCAGCTGTGGACAAACTAGAAAGAAATCTCTCTCTACCTCAAACTAGATATGGGTGAAGACTGTAAGATTCAGTACGTGCTGGCTTTTTTATTCATCCTTTGAATATGATGTGTAACCAGATCACAAAAAGTAGACCAGACTGACTGTGCATATTACAATGATGTTGTATCTAATTTACAGTTTTCACATTACTTTTGCATATTACAGCTTGTGATGATGAGAACTGGACTAATTGTTTATTCTGTTTCCAGAAACTTCCATGTTACTACTTAGATGGACACACATGTCAGGTTGACATTACTTTATTAATTTTTACTAATCAAAATGATAAAAGAAGTTCTGAGATAAAATCTGTAAAGCTTCTTGAAAATTACTATACTGCTGAAAAATGGGATATGATTGCACATCCTTCAGAAAATATTATTTTATTTCTTAGCCTGGATGAGTAGGATACAGTGTCAATTGCAGAAAATTATTGTTTCTGCACACTTTTGGTCTCTGTATCATCCTTGCTTTATTCTGGAAAGAAGCTAATCACAAAATTCCAAAGTTAAAATAAATATAAGAGCTGCTTCTGCTGTTCTTTTGCAAAAGTCAATAGATTTTCATCTGGGCAAAGGTTAAATTATTGACATTTGCATTCAAAGCCGCTGAAATCTTCCTCCTCCCCGAACTCAAACCCCCAAAACCCCTCAAATAATTATCCTATTTATATAATAGTTGTAAAAGATAAAAAAGACTTCTTCTCCTATCCCAGTCTGTCTGTTGCAATCTTCTAATTCCCTGTGCCCCTGCCAGAGAGAGCCAGCAGCACGCAAACAGCCAGGACAAACCCCTTCATTTGCAAGCAGTTATATGGGATGATGCAGCAGTGGGGGAGGTGGTCTGCAACTGGTAGTTGTACAAGAATATTGCTGCCCTGGTGGATTAGGAGAAGATGAGTCATCAGTGATGGATCACAGATGAAAGAACCAAGGCCAAGGACAATTGGAGGTAGGATTGTCAGCTTCAGATGCACAGAAATAGAAGGCACTCCTCCATGGCCACGTTGGGGATGGGGGAGATCATGCTTCATTGCACACAAAGAAGCAGGGAGGAGAGATGGAGAAGTCACCTAGCTCTTCACACTTTGAGGATAGGCTGAAAAGAGAAGTGAATACAATATGGGACATTTAGGTAGGAGCCAAATGACTTTACCAAACATGCCCTTGTTGAAGCAGTGTCAGCCAAACCCGGACTGGGATTGCTGGGCACAGCCTGAGCTGTAGTCCCACAGGTGAGACGCCAGAAGAACAGTCATCCAGGCAGGCACATGGAGGCATGGAAGCTCATTCCAGAAGTGTATCAATAAAGGAGATAGTGGAGCAGTGCACTGCAGACCCTACAGTCTATGCAAATAGATTTTCACAATAGATTCTATTTTGCAAATAGGTCTATGCAACAGATTTTTTCCTGGGAGATGTTGCAACAGGCTGGAGGCGAAACACATGCATGTTTCTCAGGGAGCAGAAAAATAAAATCTTTTTAGGAAAATGTCAGTTTTGAGAAATGATTTAACATAGAAGTTCTGAAGTAGAGCAACAATTCTGCATTGACTTAGTCTTTTTTTATTTCTATTTCTGTTTTCTCAAATTATTTCAGCTGTGATTTCATTTCTGCTTTCTTTCCTCCTGTAATTGCTCTTCAGGTACACAGCTGCAGTTAAGCCTGCACAGAAACAGGTTTTTATCAGTGTGACTGGTCAATCTTTCTGGGGTTTACCCCAAGTTTCTATTCCAAGGAGCATGCAGTTTTCAGGTTTTCTTATTACACACAAGAGGTCACTGTGGTAGGGTGGCAGCTGTCACTTAGACTAGACTCAGACTTTGAAATCAGTAATAGGCATCCCTCTGGATCTGAAGGTGTGGCATAAAGAGCTGTGATTGCCGGTTGCTGATTCTCAGATGTTGGATGCCAATGTGGAACACTTTATTTTACAATAAATTTGTTTATTTTATAATATAAACTCTTCCCTGAAAGGTTATGGAATGAAATTCAAGTGTTAGGAGTTATGTCATCTTCTAGGCAAATAATAATACAGCATTTATCTCAACTTACAAGGAGTGGTGCTGAAGTGCTGTATTAATTGGGAAAATCACATCATGAGGCTGCTCAGAAGCAACATTCTTCCATCTAAATGTTTCAGGAAAAAAGAAGAAAAAAACATAGCTGGAAAGTCTTGACCTTTCTTTTTATTTTTTTTTGTATTGGTTACTGAGTGTGTGTTACAAACCATCTTTGTGACAATCCACAGGTAAGATGAGGTGGTACAGCCCTTATCGTGCACATGAGTAATATACATTTAACTGTGTGGGTGCCCAGCTCAGTGCCAAGATACTGACACCATGCAGAAGAGCAACTGTGGACACTCAGTATAGAGGGACCAGAGGGAACTAATAGCAGAAAATGTCAGTCAGCACTCCTGGAGTAGTTTTCTGTGGCTTAGTATAGGAAAAAATGAGTAGACTGTAACACGTAAGTGTTAGGGACTGGCCCAAAGGATATCTGTCACAGCTACTTCTAAAATATTTCTCTACAGTTATTAGTCATAATGCAAAAAGAAAAGCCACTTGAAAATATGTTTTGGAGAGTTTTCAATGAATGAAATGCATATTTCCTCCTTTCTGTACTCTGACATCTGGTAAGTTTAAAAAAAAAAAGAAGACAGAAATGAAAGATATGCATAAAGTAGCACATAGATGACTCCCACAAGACTGGGTTTAAGATAATGATAAGCAGCTTTCTGTCCCCCATCATATTTGGTCTGAAAAATGTTTCAGGGGAGAAGGTACCATAGCTGGAGTAAATGAATAGACTGCATTTTCAGGGGGAATTATTTAAGGCTGCAGTAAGGCAGCTGCAGTTTTCTGCTATGTGTGCTTGCCTCCTAAACTGTGCTAGGGAACCTGGCAATAATGGCTACTCTTGGATCTGCACCTCTTGGTCAAAATTATTTCTTTCAGTGACACTGAATAATGCTAATAAAATTAATGACTTTAATTTAATTCAACTATACAGTTATTGTACATATACAGTTTTTTTAAATAATACTATAGGTTATGTAATGTATTTTACAATACCACACTACACATTACATTGTATATTAACTTATATATAATCGCACATTATGTATTTATCTGTGATAGGACATATTACAACTTCATAATGCATGACATGACATAAAATTATGTAAAAATTGATAATATAATGTTATTAATTCCCATGATTTATCAGTGTTCCCAAATCAATGTTCCCTTGTCCAACACATTTGAAACATACAATATTTTATTCATGGCATCAGCAGATATTGAGATGTCATTTTCTAGCCAGACCTATTTTTATAGAAAGGTGTGAGGAGTGCTCATGTTGCTGTCAGGAGAAGGCTGGGGAATGAGACAGTGGAATAAGTGACTGGCTTGGGTGAGTAAAAGATATGGTTGCTCTGAGTGTAAAGATTGCAAGGAGAAGGTGGTGGAAATAGTAGTAACCAGAAATCAAACCTTGGCCTTCTTCTTCATGCCAGATGTCTTAGTTACCACTTCACATTTAACGTCATCCTTTTCAAACACTTCCTAACTGTTTGGACTAGAGTAGGCTTCATAACACTGTTGCCTACCTTGTATCTAACCAAGTCACAGCACTGCTCACTTCTGCAGCAAACAGTGCCTGCTGCTACTTTGTGCTAGCAGCCTGCTGACCTCTGCATACCTGCCAAATCCCACCAGCACACGCGTTGTCTGAGGTACCAGGCTTCAGCCAGTTGGGAATACCAGAAAATGCACAGTCTTCTCATACTGCACTCCATGCCTGGCCATTGTCCTGCCTTGCCTTCACTGGCACAATGCTGCTTCTCCAAGATTGTCCTTTAAGAGGCTTCCTGGTTCTCACAGAAGCTACTGTGCCCCTGTTACAGCAAAGTTGAGCATGCAGCTGGCTTGTCAAAATACCACACCATGCTCTTGGCTGGATATGACTGGGAAAGCACACTGGGGGGGAGGTCTGTCAGGTGGTGGAGAGGTGGACATGCCAGCTGGCATCCAGATGATCCTCCTACACATCTTGAGGCTGGGCACTTCCCTCTGCTGCCTGGTGCAGCTCCAGCAGGCAGCTGCCAGGAGACCACCTTTGACTTGCTGCCTTCCATGAATGGGCACAGCACTCAGCCCTGGCCCTGCCCAACTGCAATCACACTGCCCAGCCCCTCTGACAATTAAAGAGGAAATTAAACAGCTAGAGAATCTTGACTTCAAATTTCATTGATTTGAGATGAAAATGAGTAGGTGAGGCATCGCTGGTGCCTTTCAGTAGTTAGTCATCCTCTTTCCTTGCAGATAACACAGCTTTTGTCCTGATCAAGAACAGCTACAAATCACTGCTCATTTGATCACTGTGTTTTAACGTAATCAGAACTCCTTAAAGTAGGAAAAGCCTCAAAGTGATTAGGTTTGGACAGCAAGAAATAAAACAGGATTTAATATTTTTATACACCGCAGCCTTGGAGGGTGGGTGCACGCCCTTGGTTTGCCGTGTGCATAATGGCTTCTGAGTTGCGTCAGACTTTTATTGTACCCTCTGCTGTCCCTTTGCCTCCAAGGCATAGTTGTCCATTGTCGGTCTCCTCGGCAGCCTCCCAGGGGCTGGAGGGCTCCTAGTTCAGTGTGGTGATGCTTCTACCCACTGTAGTCAGCTGCTCTATCTTCTCTCCACCGTCAGGACCACTCATCTTGTAGCACAGCATTGGGATGAGTTGAGGCTCTTCCTCCCATAGCAGGCAAAACAACATCCAGCAAATAAACTGTTTAGCATAGAACTAAAGGTAAAAAAATACAATAGGGATCTTGTGTTAGGAACCAGCCTTTCTTCAGAGATGCAGAAGTGAAGCTGGGGATGGAATGAACATCCACTACTCAATGAACCTGCCTGGC
>NW_010187500.1:2991-6427 GCF_000695765.1 Mesitornis unicolor | reverse complement strand
CGGAATCAGTAAAAAAACACCCCTTATTCTCACAGCCAAGTTTTGTGTAAGCCATTCAGCCACTTTTTTCCTCTCCTTTTTTGTGAACAGTGAAAAAAGAAAATGGAAAATACTTGCCAAAGCAAACTGAGTATATATTTGTCTTTCATAAAATGTGACATGGTTTGGATGTGAGTTGAAGCAGAGGTTCAAGTAAGTTTCTGACATTGGGGTCTGCCCAGGCCTGCCCGATAGATCACACAGTGGGCTATTGAGTAAGGCTGCTTGGGACTTCTTAAAAGAAACTTGAAACCCAGGCTGTGTTTAAGCAAAGATTATGCCATAACATCAGCCCTCCCTAGAAACATGGAGCCAACTAGGGAAAAATTTGAGTCAGGCAAAACTTACCAGCTTGGATCAAGTTTTGTTTTAAGGTTAATTCAAAACAGGAGTTAGAGAACTGTTACAATGCCTGCTGAAAAGCTGTTTTTACTTTGGAAAACATGTTAAAAGGACTTTTGAGTGAAATTTCTGCTATTTCTTTGCCAGTACTCTGCTCCCCATGCTCCTACCCCAAAAAGAAAACCTCTCAACAACAGAAATATTTATACTGGAAACTTCTGTCTGACAGAAACAGCTACTATTTTGTGAAAATTGTGCATCTGGTGTTTTGTGTCCTCATTCTCCTCTGTTGATGTAGTTATACACATTTATCCTATATATCCAGGGATGTACCATTAACTTGCCCCTTCCCAGCACATTACGGTGCAACTGCTGATGGAGACTCAAAGCATTGGAACTCTAATTCCAGAGAGATATTTGGCAGCAGTTCTGAGAAGACATTTTTTAGTATTCAGGAATTCACATTTTCTGACAAAAGAAATATTTAATCTCTTGCTGAAAAGTGGGCTGTTATGACAGCAAAACTCAACTTTCTGCTGAAAAATAGTTCTGGAGGAGAACTTCAAATAAGCTGCAGGCCAGAGTTACTCAAAATAGGAGAAAGAAAAGTGTTAAGAACTGTGATCTGAAAGCATTGAATTTTCCACAGCATGTCATATAGTAAAATCATATAAAGTTTGGCATTTAAATCCATTCAGGATTTAGGTATCTTTGCTACAGGGCTGAAATCCACTCACTGTAGGCTGCTAGAGTAAATAGCGGTTGTTTTTGCCAAATGCCATGTTTTGGGCATTTTTGTTTTGGTTTAATTTTAAGTGTGTATCTGTACTAAAAACACTTGCATTTATGTTTGTACTCTCTGCTACTGAATGTGAACAGGATTTCATTTTAAGCTCCAGGGACAATTCCCTTGTCAATAGATAAATTTCAAAAAAACATATCTATTTGAAGCAGAATTATTAGTGCAGCAGTGCTTAGGGAAATTAGTGGGAAATGCTGCATGCTCAGTTTTTTTCAAATGAGATCTCTTTTAGATATTTGAATGTGGACGGAGGTGCCTAAGAAGCTTTGCATCTTTTAAAACTGAATGTATGGTTTGTGAAAGAGCTTCATGCTCACCTTGTCCTTTCTCCATAATGTATTCATCCAAATCTTTAAACTTTCTTGTTCCTCCAAATTAATTTTTAGTGATGTAAAACCTGTTTTGGAAAATATTTGCAACTATGGAGGCTAAATAATAGTGATGACAACAACAACAACAACAACAACAATCACAAAATGCCTTCTGGGTCTGAAATTCTACCTGTAAATCAGTTGAAATTGCCCAGATATCCTTGTGGATATCCTACTAAATCTATGTATTAAAAGCTTGTATAAGAATTACTTTCTTAGTTAAATATGAACAGTTGTACATTGTAACAGCTGAATTGCATACTTGGCTGTCTTAGATCAAGACATGAGCTTGGCTAGACAGATCCTCTTCTCTCCTGGCGAGACCAGAGTGTACATTGCTCTTACTGAGTTTTGATGCTGTCTGTCAAAACAGGACTACCTGAAAATCGCTAAAACATTATTTTTGCATTAAAATAGACCACAAGAGACTATTAAAACATTAGCTTCTGGAATTGCATTTAAGAAAATAATTACGTATTCTCTTTGCTTTGCCTCTTTCTGAATATCTTTAGCAATTTTGACAGGAGTGTGCTGGTAGCTATAATAGCTTCTGCAAAATTCAGAAAGGTTACTAATGAAACAACAGATCATGTCCCATCCAGGACATTTAAATTAAACATTTTGATGCAACATGAGCTCATATGTCCTTTTTTGTAAACAATAACCTTTTTGGCTTAATGATTTGTGTTTTATTAAAGGGAGAAAGGAAGAAAACAAGGTAGGCGAATGGGAATGCACAGCACCTGCTTCCCGAAAGTTTCTTTTATCAGAGGAGCACTTCACAGACCGGTGGGCTGCTTTCCTGCCCCACTGTGAGGAGGGGAGCTAGGATCTTCACGTCCTGGAGAGGGACATGGACAGGGCAGCAGGCTGGTCTTAAGCTGCAGCTGCCTGTGTTGTGGGATCTGTTCCACAGTAGCAGCTCCTCATTCCCTCCCATTTGCTGCTACCAAAGGAACATGTTACTCTGCTGGCTGCTTTGGACTAGCCACGATCAGCTGTGGCTGCAGGTCTGCAGCAAGTGTAGAGACAATGTTCAAGACAGACATTGCCCTTTTATACAGAGAAGACTTTTAAACGAAGAGATCACTTTGCTTCACACCTTTCAACAAAGCCTCAGACAGATTCTCCATTCCTTATTCCTTTTTTCCTACAACCGGTGTGGAAGCTGTCATTGGACACCAGTGTGACTGCTCTTCCCACCACCTCTGCACACAGCTGGCAGGGTCTAGCTTCAGTGTGCTGTTGCAAATCACAGCCAAGTCTCTCTTTGCAACATGCCTCCTGTTTTGAAAGGAATGGTTCTCTATCATAGTGAAAGAATGTAAGAAAAAATGTGTATCAGACCCAGCCATTATTCTCTCTCCATTCTTATCTTTTGTTTTCCATAAGACCTCAACAAAGCAATCCTTGTTTTTTGTTTCCTCTTCTGAAAAATCTTTGGGTAGACGGAAGGAAAAGATCTTTCAAGTCTCCGTTACCCTGTTTACAGCTAACATCTTATACTTAAATAATAGATCAATTCCACCAGCTGTTACAGAAGTCAAAAGTCACAGCTCTTTTTACTTTCAATCACAAAATTAATACTGGACCAAGGCACAAATGGAGAATGACTGGCCTTTGATTCTGCAGATAACGAGGGGAGTGTAGTTCTCCTCAGAAGGGAAATGCAGATAATGAAGAACAGTAGTTCTTCTCAAAGGGAAAACATTTGCACCCAAAATGTAATTGAAGGCTACATTAATTTTGCCCATTTTTTTCAGTAGTTTACAAGTATCTGAGATTACTCATCATGCACTGAACAACAAAATTGATTTGGTTGTTGTAGGAAATGATATGAGAACAAATGGAAAGCATCAGCTTTTGATCTCTTGCACCTAAA
>NW_010187500.1:0-2960 GCF_000695765.1 Mesitornis unicolor | reverse complement strand
CTTTCCCTAAGCAACATTAAGAATTTCTATAGCTTATGTGAGCCTTAGTACACCTGATGAGAATCTACCTATACATTGCTCTTGATAAAGTGCAGCATTTATAAAACAATGTGGCATAACATACACTGTAAATTTTTGCCTTTTAAATGCAGCTGGACAAGACACTTGGTCTGACTGTGAAGATTTATTCCTTTTTTCTCTTCCCTTGGACAGAAAGAAATTGTTCACAGTTACCAAGGGGTGCATTGGTAGGGGTGGGCCGTGGCAGGAGAAATTAGAGTAAAGCAGAGAAAAGGAAAAGACTAAGTGCAAATAGTTTAGCTAAGAAATACATCCAGCTTTTTTGACTGAATAAGCCCTGTCTCTGGAAGTTATGAAGAGTCTGAATAGGAAAACAACAAGTTGTTTTACCTAACTGAAGCAGTTTTCTAGCTCTCTGAAAGGGCAAATGATGAAAAAATCAATGAACAGCGCAGAGGGTGAGACAGCTTTGAGCAGCATGACATTGACAGTGTACCATAATAAAAGTAAAAATGTGTTTTCTCTGGCAAAACTAGGCACTGCATCACTCCACTTAGCTACTTTAACATTTCAACTGTCTGAGAGTTCACTTGCTGAATATGGCCCTATGTATGAAGATCTGCAGCCGAGCAATTTAAGGAAGTTTTTATTTACTAGCCATATTTGTAGGCAGGAGGGTAAGGATTGGCCTGGGAACTATATGCTCTTTATTCCTCAGTATTTCAATTTGAATAAAAACAAATCTGTTTTCTTTCCTTCATGCTGGTCTACATCTAGCCTTTTCACACCCACACAAGACAACAGAAGGAGCAAAATCCTTAAGCTGCAATTTGATAGAATATCATCATAACTGGATAAGATAGCTAAAAAAACCAGGTAACAATTTACTACAAGCAAATCCTTGCATTTCTTGAAAGACGAACAAATAAAGCACAGTAAGGCACATTCAAAATAAAGCACAGGTAACATCCATTTTACTCATACTAGCATAGTTTTCTTGAGTCTAACAGGGCAAGATATTATACATATAGAAATACACAAAATTTGGAAGCTGACCCATACAAATATATATTTTTGCTATTTTTCAGGCTTATCTTGATAAAGCTAGAAAGCATAAAAATAATGATAAGCTAATGGAAGTTTAGGCTTGACTTTTATCTTCATGATGTAAAGGCTTTTATGCAGGTATACAAAAACATGTTACTCTTTCTTTTCCTTTCTCTTTGTCTTTCTTCCTCCTTCTTTCTCCTTCTGCTTTGTCCTACCTTCAATAATCTTTGGTGCCTGGATTCCATCCCAAATTTCTTGGTTTTATGTCTGGCTGTTTTTCTCTTCACATAAGTCCTTCTTCCACTTGCTGAGAAATTATCTATTTTTTTCAAACAATTTCCCTCTCGGCTGGATTAATAATAAAATTAAAGCCTAGCATGAGAAAAAAAAAGATAAAGAGAAATTGTTAGTAACTGAGGCTAAGTTTAAAAGAGTTTGGTTGTGCTTGTTCTTGTGGCTTATACCTTTGAACCATCATAGCTGCTCAAGATAATCTCTAGTCTTGACACTTTAATCCTCTTTATGATTTTTGTTTCTTTCTCAAAACCTTTTGCTGTTATTATACACTGCTTTTTTCCTTTGGAATGCATTTAATTAAATGGGACATCATAGGACTTCCTCCTTGAAGCTGATGTCAAGAGGCATGAGTGGGCAGTGCTGGGAGGATGAGTCACGTGGGCATTGACCAGTAAGAAATGGTATAAGATTATTGTTTTATTTTGTCTTCGGGCTTCTAATCAATATATGATGCTACATCACATTCAGAGAGACCTATGTCAGAGAACCATGAATGTGGTGAGAAAAAGTGATGTTTTACTAGTGTCATCTTAGTCAAGACACTACACTATCATCACCAACAACCTGTGAGTGAGATCTGAGGATCTTAACTGAACTTCAGTGAAATAGCTGAAATTGAACTGCCTTTTCATGTGCTTTATTCATGACATCTGGATTCCCAGAAAGACTACTTCAGAGTCATTTTAGGAATTACTTTATGGGGTGATGAGTCTTATTACCTCTGCTTAGATATTTAGTATAAATACATATATACATATAAATATAAACATATAAAAAAATTATTTATTCCTTTGGAAATCTTCGCTTAGAAGATGCCTTTGAATTTCCTTCTGTTCTATTTGTTGGGTTTTTTTGTTTTGTTTGGTTTGGTTTTTTTTTCCCCACACACACTGAAATAACATGCAAGTGAATATTTTTCTTTAAAGAAATTCTGATGATTCTAGCTGCATATCATGCTCACTTTGAAATTCTATCATTCTGTTTTTAATTAATTTAGTTAATTTCTATGTTCTGAAGTCAGGATCAAACAATCACATACATTGGAACAACACTCACTGCTTCATTTTTCTAGTACAGGAGCTAATACCACTAAGCAACTATATATGTTTGGGGTTTTTTTTGCAATAAAGTCAACAGAATTCTTGTGTGCTTTCAAACAGTCTAGACAAATACCATCAATGCTTAGTGTTTTTCTGATGTTCAACAGTTTGATAGTATATTCTATCAGTATGCAAGGAGTAAACTGAAATGAAAGAAGTTAATCACAGGGCAGTGCCATCTCTGAGTAGCATCCTGTAATATTTCAATAAGAGTAGCAGAATATGTCTCTAAACTTTTCTGCAATATTTTACTTACCTTTTTTTTGCAGTCTGTTGTCTTGATAGATCTGTCATATTTCATCCTCATTTTCTTAGCTGTATCTTCATCTTCCAAGACTCTACTCATACATCTATGACAATATGTACTTCATAATGTTTTCTCTCTCCCTGATTTTCTATTTCCTTTCAGAGTTTGCATATGCAGCTGCATTGTGACTTCAAAGTGAATAAAATAATTTTGATTTACTTTATTATCACAGAATCACAGAATCA
>NW_010187499.1:0-3939 GCF_000695765.1 Mesitornis unicolor | reverse complement strand
TACAGTGATGAAGACAATAAGCCTTCATCCCCATGACCACCCAAAGACCACCAGAGGGTTGTAGGGTGCATGCCCAGATAGGAGGAGTGGTATGCTAATGATTTTTGGAGGAATCCTCGCTTCGTATTAATGAGTTCTCAGATATCTCATTAATGTGTATCAATAGGTAGCATATAAACAATCACTTTGTAACAGGAAATTTGAGTCCTCCCAAGGACTGATCCTAGGGACTCCCTGCACATAATAAAGAATACCTGCTTTCTAAAACTCAAAGAAGAGTCTTAGAGAGCGAACTTATTTTCCAGTTTTCTTGGAATCAGAACTAAGTCACCTCTTTAGATAAAAATTGAAGTCAGGGTGAGAAAAATCTGGCACTTCCTACCGCAGTATTCACCACCCTGTCATTATTTCTGCAAGCCTGGGAATTCAGCTTGGTCCTCCCAGTATTTGTTGCAGCTTGAGACCAAGATGTCCCTTAAAATTATTTTCTTTTAAGGGCTTTAGAAATCGTTTAATGCTGGTTTCCTCCAGGTTCCCCCCCTCTTTTTTAAAAGAAAAAAAAATCTATATATGGATCGCGAGAAAGTTCTGGGCATGTATTTGTCTAAAAGCACCCCGAACGAAAAAAAAAATCTTGAAAAGGAAATGAAAAAGAAAGGAGGTGAGGCATTCCTTGATGGAAGTATTGCATGCAAAGAAGGCTGAATCTCTTTAAGGCTCCCCCTGAAGCTGGCAATGCGCACACACGAGTTGCCTGCCTGGGTGGCCTCTCTACTTTAGTGAGCTGTTTAGCAGTTAACAATAGTCATGTTTGCTCAGTAATTTCTACCCTCCTCGAGCCAATCAGCTCATAGAAATCCAAGCCATCTGACAACCCCAAGGGCAGGCTTTCAGGGCTGGTTTTTTGTATGTTTGGTTTTGGTTTGTTTTTTTTTTACCTCTCTTTCTCTCACTTCTACCCCCTTCCACTCATCCTTCTCTTTACCTAAATGCACAGAGTCCTTATTTTCTTCTTTACCTAATCTCTTGAGCCGAAGGGCTCTAGTTCGGTTCTGCCTCACACACTCCGGGGAAGAGCGCTAGGCAACCGCCTGCCGCCGCGGGGCAGAGCGCGGAGCCTCGCCGGTCCCGCGGCTCGCGGGTAACACCCCGGCGCTGAGGCAGTATGTAGTGCGGCAAGACAGTGCAGCAGCGGTCGCAACTCGCCGTGCCGCTGCCGCGTCGCTGAGCGCCGCCGCAGACAATGGCTTTCAGGAGGCAGTGGTGACTGGTGGAAGCGTTTTCAACGGGAGCAGAGAAAAGCGCAGCGGAAACCGATTGGGAGGGGAGCAGGAGTCGCGCCTGCCCACTCACCCTCCTTGGGTGCGTGGAGCAGCCGCCAGCACCTCGGGGACCGCACGCGATGTAGCAATAGGAGGCGCAGGGTGCGACTCAGCAGGAGCGGCCACGGTGGCAGCCATTGCCCAACGTCCCGCGTGAAGCGGGGAGCATACAGATATGGGGCCAGAATTGGACATAGTGCCATCTGCCCCTATAGCTCCAGTTCCGGTTTACCCTCCTCCCCAGCCCCCCTATGAATCTAGACTTGGTCCCGGAGCCAACCACCCAGCAGGACGATCGGCACTGAAATCTAATCAATTGGGTCCTTACCTGGATAGTAGTGGAATAGAGGAAGAATCAGACTCAGACTCCTCTACTCCCATTTCCAGGAGAACAAGGCAGCGTACTCACCTGGTAACCCCTTTAAGATCACCAACTGGGAAATGGATAATAGCTCCCTCGAGGCAGGGAGTGGGGCAACGGGGACCGGTGTACGTAACAGTACCCTTTTCTCCTGCCTATCTTATAATCTGAAAGGAATCAGTGGGTCCCTACAGGGTAGACCCTGGCAAGGTGGGGAGCGTAATGGGAATGATAATTAAGAGTCAAAATCCAGATTGGGACGATATACAAGTCATTTCGGACACGCTTATGGATTCCACGGAAAACCAGATGGTTTTAAGAACTGCTAGAATGCGAGCAGAAGAGGATATCCGTAGTCGGACAGTAGATAGAGCCATAGACCAGAATTTCCCGACTGGGGATCCACAGTGGGACCCGAATCGGGAAGATCATATGGAGAGATTAAAAAGATACCAACAGCAGATCCTATCTGGTGTTCAAAATGCTATGCCTAAAACTATAATCTGGTCCAAATTATATGACATTCGGCAATAAAAGAATGAGTTCCCAGCAACATTTTTGGAAAGGCTAAAAGAAGCGGTCCGCAAATATATGGATTTGCAGCCTGAAGCCGAGGAGACCAGAGCACAATTGTCTTTAATATTTTTGGGACAATCCCAGGAAGATATAAAGAAAAAGAACAAAAAATTGGAAGGGGCAGAAATTCGGAATTTGGACCGGCTACTAGAAGTAGCATGGAAAGTTTATAATAATCGAGATAAAGAGAATGAAACACAAAAACAAAAACAATTGCTTGCTGTTATGACACAAACTTCAGAATTTCCAAACCGGGAATGGGGCAGGGGACGAGGCTTTATAAGGGGAGGAGGAAGAGGACAAATTGGCAGAGCTCCCCTTGGACATAATCAATGTGCTTTCTGTCGGGAGGAAGGACACTGGAAACATGAGTGCCCAAAAATTATGAACCAACAAGCTGGGCGAGGCTGGAAAAACAGGAGTCCAAGATTTACCAACCAACAAGCTGCGGCTAATGTAATGGTTTTAGGAGAGTATAAACAATGACTAGCATCGGAGGCAAGCCCAGCTGAGCCTCTGGTAACGATAAAGCTGGGAGAAAAGGAAGTTACATTTCTGGTGGATGCAGGCGCAACATTTTCTGTATTGAATAAACAAACAGGGAAGATTAGGACTAAAACAGTAAATATTGTGGGTGCCACAGGGAAGGAGGAAAATAGGCCATTCCTGCAACCCCTGAATTTACAATTCAGAAATAAGATTATAACGCATGAATTTGTGTATGTTCCCGAATGCCCGCTGCCCCTACTGGGAAGGGATTTACTGTCCAAATTGAATGCACAAATTGTTTTTGAAAATGGGAATTTGCTGCTGAAAATACCTGAATCAAAAACGGGACAAATTTTAATGATAAAAGAAAGACCTAAAGTGACGGAGGTGCCTCCAGTGTGGGAAACTGATATTCCAGGAAAATGTAAATGGCCCAGCTGGTAAAAATTCAGCTAAAAGAAGGGGGCAAGACCGGTTAGGGTCAAACAGTATCCAATTAAACCAGAAGCTAAACAGGGAATAAAGAAACTGATTGATAAATTTCTGAAGTATAAAATTTTAGAAGAATGTGAATCGGAATATAATACACATATAATACTCCAATTCTACCGGTACGAAAGCCAAATGGGGAATATAGGTTAGTACAAGATTTAAGACCTATAAACCAAATTGTGAAAGATATACATCCAGTTGTAGCGAACCCATATACCTTATTGACAGCTCTAAAGGAAAACTACCAGTGGTTTACAGTGCTTGATTTGAAAGATGCTTTCTTTTGTATCCCTTTGGAGAAGGAAAGTTGTGAACTGTTTGCCTTCGAGTGGGAAAACCCACAAACAGGGCACAAGACACAATTAACATGGACACGACTACCCCGAGGATTAAAAAATAGCCCCACAATGTTTGGAAGAGAACGGGCAAAAGAATTGGAAATGTGGACTAAGGAAAAGACTGTGGTTCCAAGACCAGAACATCTACTTCTACAGTACGTAGACGATATTCTAATAGGAGGCTCTGATGACGGCACCAGCTCTGGGCCAGGAGAGTGAACACGTAGCCTTAGGGGCCCTGACACAAAAGATGGGAAGCTGGAAAAGACCGGTGGGATACTTCTCCAAATAGTTGGACTTGGTAAGCAAACGGTGGCCTTCTTGCTTGCAGGCAGTTGCTGCAACTGTAATATTGATACAA
>NW_010187498.1:0-2126 GCF_000695765.1 Mesitornis unicolor | reverse complement strand
AAATACAACTTGTTATAGCATTTGTTCATTTGTAAAGCAAAACAAAATCCCTCCAGTATCCTTTCATATTGAGATTATTTTGGTTTCTTTTGCAACAGCTGTGAACAGTTGCTTCAACAGCTTCCCCTGAGCCTCAAGGGCTCTCAGCCTCTGCTTGCCTCTTCAGAGCATTTTTTCAGTGCGTGGTGCGTGTGTGTGCATGCATGTGTTGTGGGTGGGAGTTTTTTGATCGGCCGCACAGATATGGTTCCTAAAGCATCTGGCTGGCAGTTTGCATGACAGAAGTGCATGAGATAATTAAGAATTATTATTGTTCAAATATTCATGCTCTGTCTGAGCATGCAGAGATGCAGTTATGAAAGCCAAAGCTGAAATGGAATTGAATCTGGCCAGGGATGTCAAAAGCAGGAAGAAGGGAAAAAGGTCACCTGTAAGTACCTAGGTGATGAAAGGCAGACTAGGGAAAATGTGGGCCCATTGCTGAATGAGTTGTGGAACCTGGTTACATAGGAAATGGAAAAGGTTGATGTACTGAATGCTGCCTTTGCCTTGATCTTTGCTAATGAGAACAGGCTTCAGAAATCCCAGGCCCTAGAGATCAAGGAGAGAGTCTGGAGCAAGGGTGGCATATCCTTGGTGAAAGCAGATCAGGCCAGGGAATACCAGACATATATAAGTTCATGAACCCTGATGGGATGCTCCCATGAGTGCTGAGGGAGCTGGCTGATGTCATTGTGAGGCCAATAATCTCAATAATCTTTGAATAATCATGGTAACTGGAAGAGATGCCTGGGAACTGAAGGAAAGCAAATGTCAACTCCTGTTTTTGAAAAGGGCAAGAAGGACCCTGAAGAACTACAGGGTGGTCAGCCTTACCTTGGTGCCTGGGAAGGTGACAGAAGAACTAATCCTGTTAATCACTTCGAGGCACATGAAGAACATGAATGTGATCATCAGGAGTAGTCAGCATAGCTTCACCAAGGGGGAAACATGCTTCAGTAACCTAATAATCTCCTGTGATGAAAGAACTGGTTTGGTAGTTGAAGTGGGAGCCGTTAGATATGCCCTTCTTTGCCCTTGCTGCAAGGAAAGCAAATGCTATTGTGGGCTCCATTAGGAGAAGTGTTGCCAGCAGGTCGAATGATATGATCCTTCCCTTCTACTCAGCACTGGTGAGGGAGCATCTGGAGAGCTGTGTCCAGTTCTGGGCTTCTTAGTACAAGAGAGACATTGACATACCGGAGAGAGTCCAGCAAATGGCCACCAAGGTCACCATGGTGAATGGACTGGAGCACCTCACATATAAGGAAAGGCCGGGAGACCTGGTACTGTTCAATCTGGAGAAGAGAAGGCACTGGGGGATCTTATGAATGGGTATAAACAGCTGATGAGGTAAAAATATGGAGCCAAGCTCTTTCCAGTGGTGCCTTGTGCCATGATCAGAGGGCTCTGGCACAAACTGAAACACAGGAAGTTGTCTCTGGACATTAGGAAACATTTTTTTACTGTGAGAGTGACTGAGCACTTGCACAGGTTGCCCAGGGAGGTTAGGGAATCTCTCTCCTTAGAGATACTCAAAAGCAGTCTGGACACCATCCTGGGCAACTGGTCCAGTTGTCCTGCTCAAGCAGAGGAGGGTTGAACCAAATGACCCTCAGAGGTCCCTTCCAACCTCAACTATTCTGTGTTTCTGTGGTTCTGTAATACTGTCTGCCTTGCTTTCAGAATGGCTTTTTCTGTTGTCTTCCATAGGCTCCTCATAGAGAAGCTGATGAAGTATGGGATGAATGAGCTGATGGTGAGATGGATTGAAAACTAGCTTAATGATCAGGCCCAGAGGGTGATGACCCGTGGCACAAAGTCTAGTTGGAGACCAGTAACTAGTTGTGCATCCCCGCGATCACTACTGGTTCCAATCCTTTTCAACACTTCATTAATTATCAGTATGATAGGACCTCAGCAAATCCTCTTCGTCACTGCTTCGTCTTCCCTCTTCTGTGGCTGACATCTTGAGAGGGACCTGTTTACTGTCCTAGCCCTGAGCCCTACTCCCCTCTAGTATTATCTGAATACAGCACTGTGTATTTTATGATATACCTATAATGAATATTAAATTTTATTATGAT
>NW_010187497.1:5547-5804 GCF_000695765.1 Mesitornis unicolor | reverse complement strand
GGGCGACCCGGGGCGGCCGCTCTCCGACTCTGTAGCCGGCGGCCATCTTGGGAATTCGCCCGAAAACCATAGACGTTACCAGAGCGACCCATAACAGCCGCTCTCCGTTAGCGTGACAACCGTTGCCATAGCAACCAGTTAGCATAGCAACCATCGCCACGGCAACCGCTACCATGGCGACCGTTGCTATGGCATTGAGTGCGGCGTAAACCACCCCACAAGCACCGCAGCACTGCATCGCCGCAGCTGGTGACGCC
>NW_010187497.1:0-5342 GCF_000695765.1 Mesitornis unicolor | reverse complement strand
TTGACTTAAGGCACGGAGACTTGTGCCGGTGCAGAAAAGCCTATGGAGATTCGCAGTTAACGGAGCGTGCCCTGTTCCTGAGTCAGTCCCTCGGTGCTCGGGAATGTTTTCCTTCCAGGGCAAGAATGCCCTGTCGCCGGGGGTAAACGATCAGCTGGCTGTTACCTTCTCGAGGGCTGAGTGTTTCACTTCTGCTACTTCAGACTAATGTTATGGGCAAGTGGGAAACAGCCTTTTGTTTGTATCTGTATAACTAAACCGTTAGTACTGTGTGGTGTCGGTATAGCTGTTTTTTTGTAGAGCCCCTTGCTGCAGTAGAAATGCAATGAGTGAAACTTGTCAGCGAGTGATATTTACACGTAATTTTTATTTGTGGGGGTATTTTAAATTTATATTTTTAATTAGTATTTTTCTTAGAGTGCTGATGGATTGAGCTCAGTGCACCTTCTGTTCAGTGGAGTCTTCAGTCTGGGACATGGAAGTAAGACAGCTTGTCCTTCCAAAAATGGGCACCGTAGAAAAATGACTGCACATTTGGACTCCTTCTGGCCCTGTATTTATCCCATGCCATTGTCATCGATGTCCAGGTCATCTGCACTTCATGCTCTTACCAGACAATCTGTGGGAGAAAGAAGTATGGTGTCACAGTTTGGTTTTATTGTTGTTTGGGTTGGTTTTTTTTTGTGTGTGTTTGTTTGGGGTTTTTTTTCTGTCAAGGGTGCAATGCTGAGCTATGCCAGCCTGTAGAGCCCCTTTTGCTGCCTGCCCTCTCCTCTCCTTCTTTTTCGCTCCTCTTTGGTGGCTGTTTGTGTTTGTGCCTGTGTGTCCTGCTGTGTTTTCCCGGTTTGTGTTAAATGGAACTAGTTATTAACAAGTGAATGTTACCTGTAGAAGTAGGGTTTTTTTCAACCAGGGAATTTTCCCTGTATCTTGTATGTTTATTAAATCAGGCACTATTCCCCGTATCTTACAGATTCCTTAAACCCAAAAATGTTCTCTGTATCATGTAGGTTTATTAACACAGGGGACTGTTCCATGTATCGTTTAGTTTTTCTAACAGGAGACTGTTCCTTGCGTCTTGTAGATTTATTTACACTGGGTACTCCTCTCTGTGTCATGAAGGTTTATTAACACAGGAAGCTGTTACCTGTATCTTGTGGGTTTATTAACACAGAAACTGTTCCCCATATTGTGTTGGTTCATTAGCACAGGAGACTGATCCCTATGTCTTACAGGTTTACTAACACAGAGGACTGTACCTTCTTTCTTGTCGGTTTACTAATACAGGGGACCGTTCCTTGTATCTTGTAGGTTTATTAACACAGGGGACTGGTCCCTGTATCGTGTAGGTTTTTTAAACCCGAAATGTTCTCCCTGTTGTGTAGGTTTATTAACACAGTGGACTGTTCCCCTTATCTTGTGGGTTTATTAAACCAGGAAATGTTCTCCGTATCATGTAGGTTTATTGTCACTGGGGACTGTTCCCTTTATGATGTGAATTTATTAACAGAGGTGACTATTCCTGTATCTTGTAGGTTTGTTAACAAGTTCCCCTTATCTTTGAGGTTTTATTGAACCAGGGAATTTTCCCTCTATCCTGTAGGGTTATTAAACCAGGAAATGTTCCCTGTATTGTGTATGTTTATTAACACAGGGGACTGTTCCCCTTGTTATGTAGGTTTATTAACTCGGGAGCCTGTTCCTCATATCTTGTAGGTTTATTAACATGGGACTGTCCCCCATATTTTGGTAGTTTTTTAAACCAGGGAGTTTTCCCTCTATCTTGTAGGTTTATTATCGCCGGGACACTTCCACATATCGTGTAGGTTTACTAAACCTGAAAATGTTCTCGCTGTCATGTAGGTTTGTTAACACTGGGGACTGTTGCCTGTATTTTCTAGGTTTATTAATACAAGGGACTGTTTCCCATATCGTGTAGGTTTATTACCACAGGAGACTGTTACCTGTATTTTGTGGGTTTATTAACACAGGAACTGTTCCCCATGTTGTGTAGGCTCATTAACAGAGGAGACTGATCCCTATATCTTGTAGGTTTACTAACACTGGCGTCTGTTCCTCGTATCTTGTAGGTTTATTAACACTGAGTCCTCTTTCCCATATTGTGTAGGTTTATTAACACAAGGGACTGTTCCCCTTATCATGTGGTTTTATTAACACAGGGGGGCTTTTCCCCGTATCTTGGGGGTTTATTAAACCAGGAAATTTTCCCTCTATCTTACGGGGCTATTAACACAGGGGGCTGTTCCCCCTGTCCTGTAGGTTTATCGAGGCTGGGAACTGTTCCCTGTACCCGTAGGCTCATTACTGCAGAACAGAGGGATCTGTTCCCCGTACTTGGAGACCCATGACAGCCTCCCTGCGGGCCTGACTTTATATTGTGCTGCTCTCCTGCAGTGATCAGTGGGCTGTAATGCCCAAACTTCTGCCTTGGGCATGTCTCTGGCCCAGAAGCATTGGAAACTGAAGGAAAGCTCAACACTTCCCAAGAGATGTCTTTTTCAATCGCAGGGGAAAAAACCAGCAGAGTCTTCATTGTGCACCTGGGGCGATGGTTTTGCTGGGTGCAACAATTAAGTCTCAAACAAACCCAAAGCTGTTTGCGAGGTGGAGCTGGACAAGCTGGGAGCTCCCAGGCAGATTTATGCAGCAGCATATTAAGGGGCACAAGGAAAGTGTCCGGTTTTTTAATTATCAAAGGGCACTGCAAAGACACCGTCTGCTGATGATGCACAGGGAGAGGGATGTGCCAAACCGCACCGCGTTGATTGACACAGCAGCAGTCAAGCTGCAAACTGACTTAGGTGCAGGGCACCGCCGGCCAAAAGCAGCACGGGCAGCGTTTCACGCGTGCGCACATGTGGACAAGCTTGCAGCAGCAAATGCACTTCTGAGTGATACAGGGAAAACTGAGCAGGAGGGCACTGCACGGCCACCCAGCTCATCCTGCCAGACGAGGATGTGCATGTAATGGGTACATCTGACGGCTCTGCGTGTACAGAAATCAATGTACGCGTGTACGCGTTAGCAGGTACAGGGGATTGGCGGCTGTCTCACTCCTGTGTAGACGCTCACCGGACTGCCATGTTCAGATGCGGTTTCATCAGATGACCGTGTTTTAAGCTCTCCAAGTCTAAGCGACGTTCGAGTCCCACCCTACTGAGACTGACCTTTGTGATTGCTAACAGACACAAGCGAATGGATGCCCAGACGTGTAGGCTGTGTGCAGCTCTCCAACGCGCCGTTACGTTCAGCTGAGTGGCACAGGAGCCACATCCCCCAATGTGAAAATTAACAACCAGAACTCATCAGCTAAGTTTCCAAAATCTCCTGCAGTAGTACCAGAAAACCTGAAGGAGATACCGGCATCTGGACAAAGAGCATGGACACGGAGCAAGCGGGATGAAGCGGCGTGGCTTCCACGTCTTTTCCGGGCTTTTTCCTCAACCTGTGGAGTGTTGTGTTGCCTGTGGTCTGAAGAAGATTTTCCACAGGTAAGGTTTTTAACACAGGACACTGTTCCCCATAGTTTAGCGGTTTATTAACACAGGAGACTTTTCCCTGTAGCTTGTAGGTTTATTAACACTCGGAACTGTTCCCTCTGTCTTTTTGATTTATTAAACCAGGAAATGTTCTCTGTATTGTGCAGGTTTATTAACACAGGGGGCTATTCTCCATGTTTCGTAGATTTATTAACACAGGGGACTGTTCCCTGTGCCTGTAGGCTCATTACTACAGAACAAAGGGATCTGTTCCCTGTACTTGGAGCCCCATGGTAGCCTCCCTGGGAGACTTTATATTGTGCTACTCTCCTGCAGTGATTAGGGGGCTATAATGCCCTACTTTCTTGCCTGGGCATGGCTCTGGCCCAGAAGTATTGGAAAACCTGAAGGTTTTCCAAGGAGGAAAAGCCTTGGTCCGTGATGTTTTAGGAGGTGGCAGTACAGTGGGATAAATATATGGCTGGACAAGCAGAAGGGGGAGCATCCCGCAAAGATGTAGCAAAATTTTTACACGCTGCTTTGTCGAAGGCTTTTGAGCGGGAGGTGGCAATAAGGGAACAATCAGAATAAACTAATTCTGAAATTAGGGGACTATTCCCTGTATCCTGGGGGTTTATTAAACCAGGGAATTTTCCCTCTAACATGTAGGGTTATTAACACTGATGGCTGTTCTCCTTATCTTGTAGGTTCATTATCACAGGGGACTCTTCCCTGTATCATGTAGGGTTATTAATGAAATAGTAACTCAACTGGTGGGCTGCAGTATCGGTGATTTCTCAGGTGCCGCATTGTCAGTGAAGTGGTGAGCTTCCCTTGTTGGTGCTTCACAGGTGGTGCCGAAGCCTGAACTTGGTGACCTGGAAATGCTGAAGCCTGAACGTGGTGACCTGGAAATGGTAGAGGCAGGGCGGGCGAGCAGCCTGGGTAGTGGAGTGGGAGATGGGAGTCATGGCAGGCTGGCTGTGGTTTTGGGCATTATCTCGGCACGTGTCTTAGGTTTTGGGTTTTGCGGGTGCTGCGCGCAGCCTTGGAGGGGTGCGGTCACCTCCTGGCAAGCGGTCCCAGAAAAGGTGAGGTGATTGTTGGGCAGTTTGGTGTCTAAGAGTCAAGAGTTGTATGGCAGCTTGGTGAAGCGTTGATGCCTTGTTTTGCAGGAGCTGTGCAAGGCCACCTTTGCAGCTGGATGAGCGTTTGAGGTGAATTCCCACTCTGGAATGAGCAGGTGAGCGGAAGGCCATGTTTCTTCTCAGGAGCTGGGGATGGAGTTGTTGTTGTCCGACGCGATGCTTAAAGCTGGTGTACACACGGGTGGCAGATTTGGCGGTAGAAATCCTTGGCGGCAAGTCTTTTTGTTCTGTAAGAATGAACAAAACAGTCACTGTTTTCAAAGACCCAAGTGCACCACGTCTTCCCAAAAGAGATGGCATTGCTGGTGTTTGGATTCTGAGTCGTGACAGTTGAGATGCCATGAGCACATGTTCCTCCTTGTGCTTCAGCATCTGTCATTCCATTTTAGTAGCCTTATCTGTAGCAGTGGTGGGGACTGGATCTTTCTTTCTCCTTTTCCCACGTACATCTGTAGTGTAACGGTAGAAGCCTTTTGCTTTCTCAGTAAGTTTCCAAAATCTCACGGTAGTACTGGAAAACCTGTCGCAGATACCGGCACCTGTAGGAAGAGCACAGACACGGAGCAGGCGGGATGAAGCAGTAGAGGTTTTTTGCTTTCTCAGTAAATAAGTGTCTAAGATCTCTTAGAGTAGTTTTTGAAAACCAAAGACGTTTACTGTGTTTTTTTCTTGATGTATACAAACATACGCACAC
>NW_010187496.1:21841-31235 GCF_000695765.1 Mesitornis unicolor | reverse complement strand
GCAGGAGTAAGTGAAGGAGAAGCTGAGTGAGTGCTTAGTTGCTGGCCAGGGTCAAGCTGTCACGCACAGTCTTTATCTGGAAGAGGGTCTCTGATTCTGACCAAGTACCTTGAAAATGGAGCATAAGAAAACTGATAACCAGTTATGTTGGGTTTTTAGAATAAAAAAAACCCATGGCAAATGTATAAGACATCATGCATCATTATTTTGCCTGAGAGAGGCTATGTCTGAATGAGCCTCAAATTTTAGGTATGCACGTCAGTGGCTGCTTTGTCAGCTGGTGTAAAATTGCCAAAGATCCCATTTGTTTTGATTTGGGTTTGTTTGTTAGTTTGTTTATTTGTTTTTATGGAAGTATTCTATTTAAGCACTCAAAGATCCTGTCCCAAAATGCCCTCAGTCTTTTCATGTCCTTTTCTAAACTCTTTGGGTCTGTGAAGTCCCATGTGTTTGTGCATGCTGCATTTATTGTTCCCTAGAGCGCAGAAGAATTAGTAAAGGAAAACTAATTTGGAGAAAGAAAATGGACCTTCAGTTTTCAAACCAGTTCTAAAAATGTGTTGTTCCTTCTGTTTTTATTTTGAAAAAGGTGTTTAAATATTAATTTTTAATATATTTGGACTTGTTCACATTATGCATAGGAATGGCCCATCTATTTTTATCTACTAGCTCTCAGGGAAGAGTCTCTGTGGTAGGAGATCACCAATTTAGCCTAAGCCTTTGAAGGTTAAAGAGCTTCTCACTCCCGTGTGCCTGTTTACAGCTGGCACAACTTGACACTCAGCCCCATCAAGTTATCTCCATGACCTTGTGAGCTTCAGTCCCTGCTTTGTTGCCCGTGGTTGTACTAGGTGTATGAATGAATGTATGTAGCTGAATGCAACAGTGCAGGAAATAGCACACTGTCCTGTGGCTAAAGATGATGGATTTTAAATCCCTGACTCCATTCGGGCAGCGTGGAAGCTCAGCGCTTCAATAACGGGTTTCATTAACTCACTTTGTGCATAGATCCTAGGGCTCTTGCTGGTGTTACTGAAGGTTGTGAACCTGATTAGAGATGGAAGAATCAGAGTGTCAGGAGTTGGAAGGGACCTGGAAAGCTCCCCCAGTGCAACCCCTGCCACAGCAGGATCACCAGAGCAGTCACACAGGAACACGGCCAGGGCTTTGGGTGTCTCCACACAAGGAGACTCCACAACCTCTCTGGGCAGCCTGGGCCATGCTCTGCCACCCTCACACTCACAAAGCTTTTCCTTCTCTTCAGCTTGAACCTCCTGTGCTCCAGCTTGGGACCATTGCCCCTTGTCCTGGCATTGGACATCCCAGAGCAGAGCCTGGCTCCTTCCTCCTGACACTGCCCTTTCCAAATGGATCCCCAGGAATGAGGGCACCCCTCAGTCTGCTCTGCTCCAAGCTCAAGAGCCCCAGCTCCCTCAGCCGCTCCTCAGCAGGAGATGCTCCACTCCCTCCAGCATCTTTGTGGCTCAAGCAGTTCCTGTCCTTCTGGAGCTGGGGGCCCAGCACTGGACACAAGATTGCAGCTGTGGTGTGAGCAGGGCAGAGCAGAGGGGCAGGAGAACCTCTCTGCCCTACAGCCACCCCTTCTCATCCACCCCAGGATGGCGTTGGCCTTCTTGGCTCAAGGGCACATTGCTGGCTCATGGGCATCTGCTGCCACCAACACCCCAGGTCCTTTTCAGCCACTCATCCCCAAGCCTGTAGCGCTGCATGGGGTTATTGCGACCAAAGTGCAAGAAAAAACTTGTAGGGCAATGTTAGCATAAATGGTAAAATTGCCAGCTGGACTGCAAGTTAGCCTGATTAGAGTCACAAATCTGAAAATCATCTTGGGACTTTGGCTCTGCAGAAAGGCTGAGCTCAGCTGGACAACAGTGAGTGAAAATTAAGAATTGCAGAAGATGGCAAAAGAATCAATGAGGAGTTGTGTAGGTAATTTTGTGAAACCTGGCTTAAAGATATGGGTGACTAAACAGACTACCTCTGCTGATCTAAGAGAGCTTTGCTGCGTCATCCAGGTTACTTCAGTGTAAGTGCAGAAGTAAAAAATATGCTCCTATTAGAAGCAAAAATCTTAATGAGCTTGCTTTTTCAAGAGATTCATCCTTAAATATATAGCCTCTGTTTAAAATCCATTCTGAAGCTGAAAACTTGTTTAATTTGTCAAGGTTTGTGTTAGGATTTGTTGTGGTTCTGTGAGTTGCTATTAGGTTTTAAATGATCAAGTCTCAGAGTATCTCACAGTATCTGTCTAAACACCCTATATGGCAGTAAATGTTATTACTTGTTCTTGTACACTGTATAAACAAATCCTGCCTTTTACTTAATATTCATTTTACTCTCTCCTGTGACTATAATGTTTATGTAGAATTTATCATCTAGGGCTATATTACACATCATAATTTCTGTAAAACTTGAGCTGAATTGCAGTTACTGTTTTGCCGTACTTTCTCTTAGCATTTCGGAATAATTGGGGTTTTCACGTTTTGTCCCACAGTCCTGTCAGTGCCTGAGTAAACGGGAAGCACTGGGCCTCTTTGGATGCTGAGAAAATTTAGATTTTCCTTCTTCATGTTTTTTTTTTTTTTAAATAGTACATACAAAGGAGTGATGTAGCGTGGAGTTTTTTCCGGTTGGGTCAAAGAAAGAAACCCAGACAATCTCCAGTGAAGGTCTTTTCTTGAAATAACCAAGGACCTGAAGGAGATCAGCGTTAAGTTTTTATCATTTGTTCTGAAAGAGACTAAAATCTTTGATATTTGTAGGCTCTAACAACTGGCAATACAGACTTTTGCCCTTTATGAGAAGCACCAAACTTACAAGCTGGTTCAGACCTACCCATCTTACTTCTGTATGCTTGGATAAATTGCGCTAATAGATTCTAAATTGAATTTGTTTGTAATTAAAGCCTTAGTCACCTTCGCTACGGTTATATCAAAAAAGTAAAATAGAATTCTTGATCTTTGTGTTAATGGATAGCAGCAGGGTGCGATGATAACTTACTGCACATCCAGACATACTGAGTACTGCTCAAAAGCAATTAAACAAGGGCAATTGTCAGTTTAATTTACCCCGGCTTGGTATCTGATGTAACCCTCTCATCAAAGGTTAACAACTGCTCGGTACTACATCAGCTGCAGTGAAATGAATTGTTTCTCTATTAAGCCTCTAGGAAGAACTTCTTAAACATGGATGTATTTTTCTTTTTCTAGTAATATTCAATAATATAAACTCAATGTAATCCAAACCATGTTACACGCTGCGCTGTGACTTTAATTTTGGAGAATTTCAAAAGTTAGTATAGGGAAAAGATAACTTGATTACTGATATGCGGCCAACTCTGAGATGAAAATCAACTGTTCTAGAGATCATAAAAGATTTATCCTGCACAGTTTTACATGGGAAATGAAAGGCAACGCTGCCTTTCCTTATTCCACCAGGTCACTGCAGAGACAATTTTGAGGAGAAAGCGCACTGCTCTGGAGCTGGCCAAGTCTAACATCCAAGTTCTTGTGAATTTCTCTGTCCATTAGTTCTAGAGAAAGGGGGCACAGTTCTTATTCAGAAACATTGTAATGCCTAACCCATACATGTCCATTAAACTTTAAAATAGCTGTACAATCCCAATGCATCACTCTCTTTCAAAGGTACGGTTGAACATCCTTATAGAATGAGAAAATTAAAGCCTTAATTAAGAGATTAAATGATGTAACTAGAACTGTTGCCTCAGAATTGGACCTGGCTGGCTGTGAATGTTCATCTTTTCTTAAATCAGAAGGTTTCACAGTGTTTCCTTCCCCCTCTTGAGGGCGGTTCAGTACCAGCAGCTGGGACAGGGGGTAGTGCCCTTGGAAAGCTGCTGTTGCCCACATTTCCTGCCATTGCCCATGACATCTGAGGTCCAATTTCATAACAGCAGGTAGTACGTGGTGGTGGTGGTGTTATTTGGGGTTTTTTGTCTCTATTTAAATGCTGGTGGGGTCTGAACTTTCTTAGCTTGTGTGTTGTTGGGATCGAAGGCTGAAGTGGTATTATTTGTGCTAATAAGCCTCTCCCGTTAGTTAACCTTTCAGTACATAAAGCATGATTGAACTGAAGGCTTCCTGCTGGCTCGAAAGGCTTTTATGTTAAATACACGATACAGGCATTTTCCTCTTCCATCTCCTTATGTAAAAGAAGTGGGATGGGGGAGACTGCAAACGCACAGTCTGAAACCCAGCTGAAGTAAAGCTTATGTAGTGTGAAAGCCCTCTTAAATATCTTGACATATCTTTTTTTTTTTCCCTGCCACATTTAAATTCCTGGTGCTTTGTTTAAGCAATTTGTAGTCTACAGAAAAAGCTTGACTGCTTCATATAACTGGTATAATTTGGGCCAGTGTTAAGCATCAGCCAAGCATATTTTTGCTTATATCTGATAACCAAGTGTATTACTAGCTCTGACTGCCCAAATTTACTTTCAGTGCACACAGCCCCTGCTTTAGCTTATTCTTTATTCATATCAATTACTGATGTCAGGAGTGCAGTTTCTGGGAGCCAGGTAGCAGAAATCATTAAGGATGACAAAGAAAAGTATCTTTTACTGACTCAGGCTTCCTTTGCTGTTTTATCATGTCTTTTTCTGTTATTCTATAATTTGTAGACAATCCCATATGAAAGCCAGTACCACGTACAGGACTTCGAGGTTTGGATCACGTAAAACCCTTTAGGATGATGCTACTTAGCCTTCAGGAGTTGGTGGGGTTAATCAGTTCTGTTGGGATCCATGTCATGCTTCTGGTAAACTATTTTAACTAGCGATAGGGATGAGATCCTCTGATTTTTACAGGCATTTCCCACTTGTTTAAGGCTTAAACAACTTTTACAAATTACAGAAACCCTCTCTGCGGGTTATCCCTTCCTAGATGGTGTATTGTATCCCGAATATATTTAGAGAGACTAGGCCCTCAGTGGGCAATGACCTTTTTGTATAATTCATGTGGGCGGTACAAGCTGCAGCATTGCAGATTGAAATAGATGTATCTCCACAACAAAACAGAGAGGTTAGTACAACCTTTCAGTTGTAGCTTCTGGATCTGCTCATTTAATGAGCTGGGCAACATCTAGGAAAGATGTGGGACTTGCTGAAAGGTATTTGAGCTATGCAGGTAGGGGGGCATCAAGGAGAGGTAGGGGTTCCCTTTGGGTGCTGTTTTCTGGGTGGTGGTGTGCGTGTACTGAAGAGTTGGGCAGGAAGGGTCATGTCAAGAAGGAGTTCGGACCGTGTTGAGTGTGTAAACTTAAACACCACAGGATCCAACATCCCCAGGGAGCGTGGGACCATCAGCACCTTTCTGCAAATAGTGGCTTTACAGAACCATTGCATTCAGTCACTGCTAAGGCTTGACTTCACACCCTTACAGTTTTGGGGCTGTTTTACAAGAGGAATTTAGTCCGTCATTCGATTACACTGAAAGGGTTTTCCTGTGATGCGTTAAAATCTAACTGTACCGATTATACTGGATAATTTTCTTCTTGTATTTATTACTTTGAAGAACTTACACATACTTACATGTGTGAGCCTTCTCTGTTTCTTTTAATACAGAAATACAGTTCATACTCCTGTGCCTGTGAACCATATTCTTGTCTTCTCTCCTGTGGGGAAAGGAAGGAGGCTGTGGTTTCTTATATATATCTTTAAATCGTAATTTACGGGGAGCCCAATTAAATACAGTCCTCCTATGATGGTTACTGTTAATTACCTTAATTTTTTTTTCAAATGAGATGAACTCCATTTTGATTGGAGCCTGTAGGAAAAAGGCATGTAGTTCAGACTGTCTTACATGTTAGAAAACTCTTGCTCGAAACCCATTTAAAAATCTTCATTGATGTGTGTTTTGATCAGAATTTGGTTCCTTGCTTTCTGATGGGAAAAACTCATTGTTTAGCTTTAGATCTTCACAAATGGATGAGGTTTTCAGGGTTGCTGGCTGTGCATCCTAATTTAGAGACATAGGACAGGGAGAGGATTCTCTAGGTCATCAAGTCCAGTCCACTACCCTCATAGGCAATTGCCCCATCGCTTACTCTTCTCTGGCTGTATCAGGTCTACCTTATCCCTTCTGGTTTTCTGCTTCTGCAATTTCTCATGAAGCGCTGTTCTAAAATAATTTTTTTCTATGATTTTAAAGTAGAACTTATATTTGCAATTTATATGCTTTCATATAGTTTAACCTCCATTTGTTTTGTGCCAACGATGTCCTTCAGCTACTCTCTGTGTTTGATGTTTATCTGTCAGCTGCATTCACAGAGAATTGTATTGCCTGAGCTTTGTGTCAGCAGCTTCCCACCGCTGCCCCCAGGCTCTTCTGGGCTATCTGTGTAGCACAACGGGACATCATGAAGGCATCCCAGAGCTGATGCAAATTCAAGCATACAAGGCCACAAGTTGCAGCTGCAGCACCAGATAGGAATTGGTACTTTGTTGTAGACCCAAGCTGGGTCTTTGCAAGCTGTGGTGGGTATCTTTTGTACCATACTGAGCTTGGTTGGCTGTGCAGACCCAGCTCACTACATCTGCATACAGATGTCATCCAGTCACATTTGTTTCAAAATCCTTTTACAGCAGTAGCGTGATCAGTTTAAAGGATGCGTTCTCAACCAAAGCCTTAAAGTTCCCTTTCCATGTTCTTCATCATAACTTCAGTTATGATGTTCTTCATCATAACTTCAGCACTTTGTATATGTAATTATTTTTTCTGAATGCTCATCTTTTTCCAGCTTTCAGTGGCAGCTGGTATTAAATGATAATGCTGGGTAAGAAGGGAGGGGGCCTGTCCTCTGGTTTCCTATTGTCAGTCTAGGAAATAAGCGATTTGACAGGCTAGATGACACGTTGGCTCAGTTTATAAAACCTGTATCAGGGAGGACATCATGTGTTACATAGTCTAGAGCCTTGCAGTGATTCCCAAGATGGTTATTAATGGGCTTGTGAACTTGTGAATAGAGAATGGCAAATCTGGCCTTTGAGATAATTGAAAAGACATCACTAGTAATGTGAGCAGCTGCACTGAAGGATGATCGCTGCTCTTTGGGGACAGAGGGTAATACCTTGTTACACACAATTTAGAAGCACTGCACCCAGTATTGATCTACTTCGGCCATGTCTTAACATCCTTTATCAGCTGCACAATGCATTTGCTGCTTGCCCTGCTCCTATGCCCCTCCTCTCACAAGAGCTATTTGTTAACAGACTCATTTAATTTCCTTAATGAGAAACTTAGGTTACAAAACTAGCTGTGAAAGGAGTCCTGTCTAAGAAAAGGAGGGCTTTATAGAGGCACAGAGATGGAGTATTTTGCCTTTAAAAATGTAGAAATACGCAAAAAAGGAAGAATGCAAGCTCTTTTGCCCGCTTTATTTTCATATTGCATAGTGATTTTTGTATTCTTTTCTGCATAACTCCTGGTCTTAATCTGACACACATTCCTGTGACCAAAGTGATGATAATCCAGTAGACTTCTTGATGCTGCTGCAGTGAGAGGTACATGGTGCCTGATTCTCACTTCTTATTTCTTCGAATGAAACTTGAACTAGGTGACAAATTCTAGTTTTTAAATGATTTTTAAATGTATCAAGATTGTTATTGTTGAAGCAAATTTTTAATTTCCAAGGAGTTGTTATGAATGCACAAAACTTTCATTAACATTCATGGAGTTGTGCTAGAATTTGGCTCGTGATGCGTGTTTGCCAGTGCTCACTGAAATAAGTTACTGCTTTGGAGCCTACCCATGAAGATGGGACTCAGCACTGGTGGTAGTCACTGGATAGTCGGTGGTTCCTTGGATACCAAAGAAAAAGATTAATTTTGCTTCTTATGGAGGCTTCTTGCCTTTCACACTTGCACTGCTTTGTCAAAAGCCACCCTTTTCCTGGGAGGATGAGTTGATTGCTCCTTTCCCTGACAGTTGACACAGTAAGAGGTTTGGGGTTGGGAGGGTGGTAGTCACTGGATAGTCGGTGGTTCCTTGGATACCAAAGAAAAAGATTAATTTTGCTTCTTACGGAGGCTTCTTGCCTTTCACACTTGCACTGCTTTGTCAAAAGCCACCCTTTTCCTGGGAGGATGAGTTGATTGCTCCTTTCCCAGAACAGTTGACACAGTAAGAGGTTTGAGGTTGGGAGGTCGCTCGTGTCACCCAGGGAAAGGCCAGGTCTGAAGAATCCATTTAAGCTAGTGGAAGAGTTCAAAGGTGTAGCCACTCAGCATTGCTCAGTGTTTTTAAAAGTCATTGATTTTTAATGTTGATGTGGTTTCTGGACTGTAGTGCAACTGGAACGAATTCTTTGTGCTTCCTGCCTATTGGAATAGGTTGTAAGTTCCTGAAACCAGGCAGATATGGGGCAGGATGGGTTCATCTGCAGGGCTGTGCTCTCTGGTGGGACTGTTGCTTTCTGTCTTTATCATCTGTGATACCTAATGGCATAGTTTATCTTTACTTGAAGTATGTTTTTGCTAAATGGAAGAGTGAAAGGGAAAATAGTTGCTCTTGTCACTTGCTCAAAATGAGAGCAAAGAAAATGACTCCCTGCATAATTTGGGACTTTTGGTTTATATTGCCTGCACTAAAGAGCCTGTGGTCCACTTCACTGTCATACTGTGCTGTTTTGGGTGTATAAATTAGGTCTGGAGATGACAGGAAGCATTATGAATTCTAGCACAAGTGGGCAGATCTCTGCAAAAGTAAATTAATCTGCTACAAATGTGGTGTATCCACAGATGTGAATGCAGCTTGTTTAAATGCCACTGGGAGAAGCAAGAGAGGGGGCTGTGCAGCCATCTGATTGCACCGTATCATGGAAAACCATGCATTGGGTGTAAATGGCAAGGCGGCAGCTGTGGGTGACCTCTGTGGGACAAGACCAGGGGCTGCCCTGTGCCAGACTCAGCTGGCTCCAAATCAGACCCACTGCAGGACACAGCTGAGCCTGTCAGCCAAGCCAGGGAAATCTGTGAAAGCGTATTTAAGAAAGGGCAGAAAACACTAAGAGAATGAAGTGGGGGGAAAGGGTGATAAGCAGCAGAGGTATCACAGCAAGAAACTGCTGTGTACTGACCACAACCCTCCACCTCTACCCCTTGGACACTTGTTGGGGGGACTGAGTGTAACTTACAGCAATAGTAAGGGGAAGAAGAGTAGTGTGGAGTGAAGTTGAGCCTGGGAAGAGGTGTTTTCCCTGTGCTTTAATGTTTGTCTTGTTGTTTCTCACTAACCAGGTCACTAAATGAAAGTGATATTATCTGATAATAAATCCATTTCCCCAAACTGAGTCTGTTTTGCCCACAGCAGTAACTGGTAAGTGATCTCGCTGTCTTTATCTTGACCCACAAGCCTTCT
>NW_010187496.1:18290-21810 GCF_000695765.1 Mesitornis unicolor | reverse complement strand
CTGTAAGCAGGAGGGATGACAAGCTAGGAAGGAGAGTGAACAAGCAGCTGGGTGGGAGTTGGGCTGCCAGCCAGGTCCAAGCCCCCACCAAGCATTAGCGGCACAATGTTGGGCAAATGGGAGGGTAAAACTCTTCTTTGTGGGTAAACCTGAGCCTGTCCCATGTGGCATGGCTAAAGTTGACACTAAAAAGCGTTTTGACTCTAAAGGTGCTTTCTTTATAACGAGGATGTTTCCCAGGTCAAGACAGCTAAAGGTGTCTGCCCTAAAGACAGTAAATTTAGTATTCAAAGGTTCAGTGCTACCTCTCATGCTGGCCAGGTTTGTGCTGCTGCTTATGATGTGTGCGTTCTGCCTCTCCTCTCATGTCAGAGCTGTTTGTTAATAGAGTGTGGATGATGTGCTTGGAAATGTGCATTTGTAAGGATGAACAGCAAAATTACTGCTAGATTTTAGGCAAACTTAGACGAAGCCGTGGAGTATAACTATACCCATGTGGTGGTTTAAAAGAATCTAGAAACCCTCACGGGAAGTGGAATTAATTTTCAAAGTATGGAGGGACTAGTGTTTGAAGGTGCTTTATTGTACTAACACAAACAGCTCTGTTGTCTGACTCTTCTGAAAGCGCTTTGATTATTCTTGATAGAAACAGACTATTCTTTTGAGAATTTTCCCCGAGATCAATATTAGGTCTGAAGGTTTGTAATGATAATGTCTCACTAACAACCCTGGTAGTTTTTGTTGTTGGGTTTCTTTATTACTTATGTCCTTTATGTTTGACTGGCAGAATTACCTAAGTGTGGATCACACCAGCATGACGAAGCATACCGTTATCATTTTAGCCCATGCTTCTCAATGTGTGTGTGAACACATTGTCAGGTTTTTATCCCCACATTTGGAGTGCTGGGGACTTCCTTCAGACCTCAGGATCTTATTGACATGGCACAAGGCATCATTGAAGGGGTGCCAAACTGAAGAAAAGTATGAATTAGTATAGATGGAGTGTAGTTTTAAAAATATGGGATTAGGGAACAGTATGGTCCTTCTGGAAGAGGATGAAATGGGCATTTCTTAAAGATGCACCAAAGAAGTGCAAGTTAATAGCTAAAATAGTCCAGGATTTTCTGAAACTTTATACACAAGGAATTAAAGTGTAAACCAATGTCAAAGGTCACAAAAGTATATGCAAGTGGTAATTTCAAAGTGGAATGTAGGATAAAAAGGGATATAAGATTAATACGGTGGTTAGATATCTTCTGTACAATTCCTTTTAAGCCTTTGCCTTGGGCAATGGTCTACGGGCTGCACTGAACCATCGAGCAGTGGAGTTACCTCAGGGAAAGTTGTCTCCTGAGGATAAAAGCTGAAGATTAGAGCATGCAGAATGTTATTAAAGATAGAGTTTGTTCTCTAGGTTCCTGATGCAAAAAGGGACAGAAGTAGAAAGCTTAATGCCCATTCAAGAGCATTTTTTAATTGGGTAGGCTTAGATTATTTTTAATGACCTCAGCGGAGAGGGATATGATGTCATTTTGCCAGTTCATGACCATATCATATACTGGTTTATTGGAAAATGACTACTGTGTTATGTGATGTTCTATAACCACCTTACAAGCATTCAAGTTAGAGGTTGAATTTTATCTGTAGTGCAGCAAACAATAACAAATAAGATGAGAAGCATCTTGAAGTCTTGAAAAAAGGCAGCTGAAAGCTGCTGTGTATGTAAGCAGAAATGAAGAATGCTGGGGTAGGAAGAGACCAAAATAATTACCATTATTTCCTCTCCAGACAGGTTCTGTGTTGCATTTCCCAAATCTTTCTCCCTTAACAAATAACGAGGATTTTACCATTTTGTGTAAGTGATGGTTTCATGATTGAGTAGGCTTTCATCTTTAACGTGGTAATAAAATCTTAATACGAATTGTTGAAAAGGCATGCTTCTATTAATATTTCTTAATTAAAATTTTTCTTCAATGATGGATTTATTTTGGAGTGGAAATGAATTTCACATATGTGAGGACAATTAATAGCAGCTCTGCTTTCCTTTTCTGAAGTTAATTTCCCCTGCTTACATTCTGGTGTCTTTCAAATTTTCCTGTGATTATTCAAAAATGCCTGTCGGTGGCAAACACCTGGCAGGTCCTTTATGTCTTAGGATGCATGTATTGCTTTGACTGATACGTTTACTTTAAAATTTATCAGGTGTTGCTGTAGCTTTTCTTTATAAAATATGCAAACCCTACATGAAAACCTCCTGTGCCTCATGGTTCAGTGCTTCCTCGCCAGCAACGCTCGGTGACTCAGATGCAAGACCAGAGCCCACTGCAATGCAGTGGTCAGGAAGGTTTTGGAGGTGGGGAAGTAGTTTCATCTTCCGTCTTCCCTCACCTTGAATTTTTCCTTAGAAGTCTAAAAATGTGTTTGATGTTTTCTTTCTCTGCTCTCTGGGTCTAATCGTACAACTAGAGTAGTGCTAAGAGATTGTCATCAGCCCTAAAAAGCCTGTCACTGGCTTATGAATACCTCTGGATATGGGAAAAGAGAATAGTGGACCAACTGATTAATAATTGATAGCCTTCATTAACGGCTTCAGCCTTTGTAATTAACCTTCTGTTTCATCTGAAACATGTCTACATTTTCAGGTGAAGCACTCGGGGTGGGATACACTGAACTGTCAAAATGAAGTATGAAGTGATGTGCTGGGACCTCCAGAATAGGTTACACACAGTACTGGGAGACTGAGACAAGCTCTGTTTAAAATTCAGTGTTGTGTGCCAACTTCATCGCATACGCTTGTATTATATCAACTTTTTGGATCGGTCCACAGCAGCTGTGTAAATGATAGAGGGGAGGATATTTACTGATCCTGAAATCCTTTATGGAAGAGCCTTGTATGTGAGATGAGAGGGGCTGGAGTGCTTATACTGAGTACAGACCTTTCAGTGAAGATCCCGTGTCCAGCCTGAGGCAGAGTACTGCGCAGAGACACATTTCTCCTCACTGCTACCTTTTATTCTTCTGCAGGGTATTCTTTAAAACATGTATGAGTAGCTTCCACACCAGTTTCAAACTGGGAGATATCAGAGAGAAGACCTCTATTCCCACCTAGCACACGTGCACACGGAGTAGAGACGGAGGAGTACGAGGTCTACTGCCAACTCAGGTTGTTGCTCACTGGGTGCCATTGAAAACAGGGACAGAAGAACTAGCGATTGCCATGCCATCTGTCACTTAGTCTTACTGGGCTGTTTCTGTATTGGTTTGAAAACTACCCTGTTATATTTTATTATATTAGTATAAATAAACCTCTGTTATGTTTCAAGAGGAAAGCCCATGAAAATAGAGATACTACTTCAACAGTCATCACTGTAGCAATAATATGGAAATATAAGGAAACATATATGGCAAAGTACTATCACCAAATTGAAACAGATTCACCCCAGGGAAGGGTTGTGAATTTACGGTAATTATCACACTCGACTTCAATCTAAGTTGAGTCTGACCAAAGCAGACTGACCCA
>NW_010187496.1:580-18259 GCF_000695765.1 Mesitornis unicolor | reverse complement strand
GAAAGAGTTGATGCTTCAACAGCCTAAGTGAAGAGCTGATTCAGGCTCCATTCGGAAAGAAAGGCTGGTTGGAACTATTGACATTTCTGCTTCTCTTTGCAATTATAAGAAACATTATTACCACCTCTTGGAAGATGATTAAAATAATTGCCATCTTTTTGTTCTCTTCCTTCGACAGAATCACTGGGTGCCTGCTTCCTTCTGTGTCTTGATGTGTTATGCTTTGAATCTGTTTTGCCAGGGAAAAAGCTAGGCTCAGCATAATTGGGCCATTTCCCTGTCACAGTGGTTTCCTTCTGAATCTTGTTACTCTCCACGGGTTGTAGTGAGGTCAATCATATTCAGTCAAATGGCTGAGCCGATGAAAAGCGTGCTAGAACAAAGTACCTGCTGTCCATGCAGGTTGGAGTGAAAATGTGGAAGGGCAGTCTTGGGTAAAAGGGTGCCTTTGCTGGTTTTAGCAAAACTTTGCCTAGTTAGGACTCACACTCACCTGAATTTGTCCTGCAAAGAGGAAATGAAGTGGCCTTGTGACATACAAGTCACCCCTCATCAACCTTAATACCATGCATGATGACTCGGTGATGGTCATGTCAAAATTCAGCTTCCCTCTATGCTCGTTTGCTGTCACAGGAAAGTCTCTCTGTACATTTATGCAACGTCATGGCATAGGACCACTGAACTGATGCAAGGTGACCTTGCAGCATCATGCAAGTCGTTGCAACATCATAATGCAAAACTATCTGGGATTGATGCAGGGCTGTGACCCAGCAGAGCGATTATCGATTCGACATTAGGGCTCAGTCTCATACCTACTGTGCCGTTGCCATCATTATTGACTCGGGAGCACGAGGCAAGGTCATTCTTTGAGACATCACACAGCACTGTTGAGATCCACTTTCTCTGCATATTTATGCAATGCTGCTATCTGTTTTTACAGTCCCGTTTCTCTCTTTATGGAGATTATCAGATATTTTGGGGCAAAGTTTGCTCTTGCTTGTAAATTATTAATATGATATTATAGATTGAGCGATGCTGTGGTGGTGTTATGTACTGACGTTCACAAGGTTATAAGCTCATCATTACTCCAGTGAGCCAAGCCCTCGAGTGTTGTCAGTGTATCTCCATCTTTACTGTCACCACCAAGACAATCAGATACATTGGAAAATCGTTATTAAGGATCAGAAATTGTAAAGCCAAGAGTTTCCAAGGATTGGTGACAGATGTATTATTCTTATTAAATTGTTTTTGAGAAACTGTTTTGAGAATTGTTTTGGTACGGGCTGGTATTTCATATTTTCAAGCATAGCTCCTGTTGTTTTAGGTTGCAGCTGTGAATGCTCAGTACTTCTGCAAATCATATCCTGGGGCCTGTAGTTGGCAAGTAAAAGAGAATAGTAAAACAACTCTGTTTACCTGTTTTGAGTATCCAACCAATCAAATACTCTTCTAAGAGTTTTGTGTGTGTAGTAATTCCTTGGCTTGAACCAAAACAAGCAAAAAAAAAACCCAAAAGCTGAAATTCTTCCAAATCAGAACAAGATTTGTATGGTGATAATAACTTTTATTAGACTCACCTAGCAGATGAATGCCAGCAAGCTTTTGGGGAAATGTGGTTTTCTTCTTGAAAGCTGTAGTAAACTAACATTTTTTTTCCCCTTTAGTTGTGAAGAAAGGGCTTATATGTCCCTTAAACTTCATTTTCTTACCTGTACCGGTTTGGTCTAATAAAAGATGTTACCTCCATAAACCTTCCTAAGGTTGTTAATGTTGTCCTTTGTGTAATCGCTCAAGTGAGTTGAGAGAATTGACTGGATCAGTTGTTCACAAGTATTTCTTTACAGTACAGAAATGTTGTTCAGGAAGCCTTCTGGACTCCCAAGAGGAATCGTATTGACGGAGCAGAGATTCTTTTGAGGCTAAAACTTCATGGAGAAAACAACTTCAGGCAGATGCGTAGTACTGGAAACTGCAACTAAATTTGATTTTTGCAATTGTAATAGCCTGAAATATGTTATTTTAATGGGAACTGTCAAGCACCTTTATTAGGAAGACGTCTCCTCTGTAATAGACTTTTAATGTACTGAAAGGATCTTTTATTCAACTTATGCCCTCATTCAGACTTTGTGTAGTCCTCATTAATGTAGTCCTCATTTAGATGTTGCTTGGTAATATTGTTTTTCATCCTAATATGATCTTGCAGAAGCATATGTCATATGTCAAACACTGGATTATGCCATCAAATAAATCAGGCAAGTTGAACATCATGATGACAAAAAGACAGGGGGATATTTCTTCATGTTGCTAATTAGCCTTGGTACAAAAGAGGCAGGGAAGTGGCAAGAAGTAGTTAAAGGAGGCTTTCGTAGCGATGTATTTACAGATGGCCCGAGGTTAGTTGAATATTTTTGAAGCTAATCTGCCAGGTTATTCCTTGAGGTCGTGTAATGGTTCTTTTTCAGTAACAATAATTTCAACATCTGGCAATTGGTTGGGGTTTTTTCTTCTCTCACAGTTTTAATTTACTCCCTTGGATTTTTATATTACATTCACTTCATTTCTTGGCTTGCATTACTTTGTGCAAGTTTGTGCCCATTGCTCTCCAGGGGACTACAGAGAAAAATATCTGCATATCCCCGTTCACATTGTTAATAAATGAATAAAGCTATTTGGAAATAGACCAGAAGTCCCTGTTTGAAATACATAAATAGAATTAGTGAATAGGCCATAAAGTATCTCCATTCTCCTGGCTCCAAGCAAGCACCTCAGCCAAGGGGTGATGACTTTATTGGGGCGTGTGTGTGATTTTGTGTAAAACCACATGCTTCATATCTGTTCTAGATGGCCTTATCAAAATTTGGACCATTTTGTGCTGGATGCTACAAGGCAGTCAACCTACGATCCAACTTTTATTAATTCAATAACTGTGAATGTTCTGTGAGCCTAAAGGGATAGGAGTAGTCAGTTTGTCCTGAATACCGTCGTCTGTTAATTTGTCTGTGTTGGCTTGAGTGCACGCATGCACACAAGATTGGAGCTTCAAGGATAGATGGCATATACTGGAGGGCACTGAGAGGGTCAGGAAATGAATACTTCAAATGTATTTGAGAAGGCCACCCTATATTGCCAATAGGCAGAATTGGACAGTATGAAGTTTTTTCCTAGGATTATCTTCTCCTGTAGCACCATGGCTATTGTAACACGGCATCTCTATGTGAGGTCCAACTGTAGCTGTAACCAGATCAATTTATTTTGTATACGTTACAGAATCCCAGAACATGAGGAGTTGGAAGGGACCTGGAAAGCTCCCCCAGTGCAAGCCCTGCCACAGCAGGATCACCAGAGCAGTCACACAGGAACACGGCCAGGGCTTTGGGTGTCTCCAGACAAGGAGACTCCACAACCTCTCTGGGCAGCCTGGGCCATGCTCTGCCACCCTCACACTCACAAAGCTTTTCCTCATCTTCAGCTTGAACCTCCTGTGCTCCAGCTTGGGACCATTGCCCCTTGTCCTGGCATTGGCCATCCCAGAGCAGAGCCTGGCTCCTTCCTCCTGACACTCGCCCTTTCCAAATGGATCCCCAGGAATGAGGGCACCCCTCAGTCTCCTCTGCTCCAAGCTCAAGAGCCCCAGCTCCCTCAGCCGCTCCTCAGCAGGAGATGCTCCACTCCCTCCAGCATCTCTGTGGCCCTGCTGGACTCTTTCAAGCAGTTCCTGTCCTTCTTGACCTGAGGGCCCAGCACTGGACACAAGATTGCAGCTGTGGTGTGAGCAGGGCAGAGCAGAGGGGCAGGAGAACCTCTCTGCCCTACAGCCACCCCTTCTCATCCACCCCAGGATGGCGTTGGCCTTCTTGGCTCAAGGGCACATTGCATTGTTTTCATTCAGTACCTCAGTCTTTCATTCAAAGGATCATCTCTTTGAATGTGATGGCAAACTATTTTTTTGGTGGGGGGGAAATATATTCTATTCTTTGTAAAGTGATTAATGATAAAGATGCTTAAAGATACTGATTACCTATGTTGTTGTATGGATAGGTGGGGAGGGTTTCTTAATGTGATCTTTTGTCAGCTCCAATGTGTTTCCATTTTGTGTCTCTGCTGTGGGGACAGCCTCATCAGTTGTTCAGACTTCACGAAGCAATTTCTATTGGTACCTTTGATGGATTTTTGGTAGTGCAGATGCTATCTGCAAGGAACCAAAAGAAAACCATTCTTCTGCTCAAATGTGTTTCAAAAAGGCTCAAATGCATCTGTTCCCTAATACATAATTCACCTGAGTTTAATTTGGGATTAATCACTTTAATAAAGGGGTGTAGTTAAAACCTGGCTGAGGCTGTTAGGCTTTTGAGGAGTTAGTGTGTCTGTACAGAGGAATGTCAGGGGGGTTGATATTTGGGGAGAGAAGGCCTGCAGATCTGGGGAAAATGATATTTTCAATAGAATAAAAATATTTTTGTGTAAACTGCTCCAAATCCTTGTCTTTAATTCTGATTTGTAGCCTCAAAATCCTGCCTGGGAGCCTTCTGATTGTGGATTTTTTGAGGCGAGTTGGTGCAAGATAGCCCCTCGGGCATTAGGGATGAGAGAAAAATGAAGCGGTGAGGGGAAGTTTTCCATCTAACAAAGACTAAGAGTAAAGTGAAAAAGGCTCAGCTGTATTTTGAAGAGAGAGGAAAGGAAAAAAAAATAAAGGAGGAAAAAAAACCCAACCCTTCATGGTACAGGTTTGCATTTCTATGTGGAGCTGATAAGAGAAAGTCATAGTAATTGGTATAGCTTTTATTGAACAATACCCAAAACACATGGAGAACTATCACTAAAGAGTGGCAGATGCTGAGTATAATACTTTTAAAATCATGGGAATGGGTTTTTTTTGGGGGGGCGTTTAGTGTTACTAGCATATCCTGCCACCTTTATTTCCTGATTCACTGCTTTTTTGCTTTAAAAATCTTCCAGCAATAACAGATGAGATGGACGGTACCATCTGGATGCCGATGATTTGCAGGCAGATTCGAGCCTGTGATTTGTTCGGACACCACAATGAAGGGGACTTGCCATCTTTCAGCTGAAGTTTACAGCAAAGCTTTCTGGGACCACCACCACCACCCCCAAAATGCCCCAAAGTGAACAAAAACACTTCCAGTGGCCCCACACAAAAGTCACACCAGCAAGCTCTGCTATTTCCAGAACCAGCCCTGATAAAATCACACATTCTTCCTTTTTGCCTTCAGTCTTGAAGATCCCTGTTCCTCTGGTGCTTTCAGACTGGGTATGTAATTTTTATTCAGGACATATAGATAGGAGCTTCAGATATCATAGGTTTTTAAACAAATGTGACCCATAATTTCAAGCCCTTTGTGGTATCTCCACCTGCCTTACCCTACAATGAACACTGTGACTGCCAGTTATAGAATAAACATTTAGGAGTTAGTTTTAAGGTAGCTGCTGCTGCCAGTTGTGCTGTGGTATCAAAGTGTGCAGATATATTGAAGTCTAGAAGGGGTTTCTAGCCAACATTGAGGTCTGCGTGCTGTGCGTGATTTGCTCCCAACAGATGAGCAGTAGTTTAGGTCTCCGCTATGCTACAGCGATGCCTTTAGTCATATCCCTTGGCCAAAACAGTTCTATGATGCTGCCTTTTCCTGTTGAAGAACACAGGATTCTAAATCCATGGAGATCCCGAGTGCTCAGTAGGTTGTTCATTAGGGATAGTGACTCTTGTGATTTGTGGTCTTGGTTATATTGTGGCATTGATGGCAGTTAGAACGATACCCCAGCTGTTATCATCTACAGTGAAGGTCTCGCCTCTTTTGATGGTTATTCTTCAGCTCCTCTTCTTTCAGTGGTGTGCCTCTATGAGTGTAGGCTAAATCTATTGCCTTTACTTTTATTTATTGCTTGATAAGGGTTATTTTTTCTTAGCTCTGACCTCAGTTAGGAGTAGACTTTCCTCAGATGCCATTGGCAATGAATGCCTGGTGTTAGTTAAAAGATGCTTTAATCTGGAGCAATTCTCAGCACTTCTCCTTTCTTTGCAAGCAACCACACATACTTTTTGGCAGAAGGCACCATTGGAATAGGCTGTTTGATGTGTTGGCGTTATTTAGGCTCCTTGAGGTAACGATCAGCTATATCTAGCTGACCCTAAGAACAGCCTTGTAGGTACTGCCAGTAAAACAGTAATTCTTCTATCCAATAAATACGGGGAAAAGGAAGCAGAGGGGTAAGTGACTTACCTTAGATTTCACACCACATCAATGGCAAGGTAGATTGCAGCAGCTCTGGCTTGTATGGGTGCTTTCTGGAGAAAAAATATCCCTCACTAAGAAATTAAAGGGGGTTGTGTTCAGCTTTTGGAGGCAGTGTCTTAGCCTGTGAATGCAATCTGGGCAAGAATGGACACCTGGAAACCACACAGGTTCACAAGTCAGTGCTTGTCACTGCGAGAGATGCTCCTACTGGGTGAATTCAGGGACTGGGCTGTGTGCTAAAAATAAATCAATAATTAGCAGAAAATGTCTTGATGAGGTGATAGGAAGATAGCTAGATGACTATTACACCTATTTTATAGATGCAGCAAACAAATCTCATCTGCAAAAGCAAGGCCACACAAGGAGTTATTGGTAAAGCAGGATAACTCCAGTTATCCAGGAGTCCTCTGGTGTCAAACAGTAGCATCCTAAGCACCGGGTTGCAGTGCTTCACCTGAGCCCACCCCGCTGCATGCCTTAAAAAAAGCTACTGCTAAAAGCTTCCAAGAAAATCGTGTTTACGTAAGGCACATCAGTCAGCAAAGCTAACCAGTCTCCTTCTCCCTGCCAGCTTGGAGAGGGTTTGAAAGCCTGTACCCCTGAGATCTGTTTTGTTGCCAGCGAAGGATGATATTGTCTTTTCTTATGTATTGAGATTATGCAGTATGATAGATGAGCGGTGAGGGGTAATTAAATGTAGGCAACAGCAGAGAGACTGTTTCCCTGCATGTTTCTGTGTTCCTGACTGTGTCCCCAGCTGCGAAGAGCAGAGGCATTCAGTTTTAAGTAATCCAGCCCATCTTAAGGTGGTTGTTATATGTATATATGTATATGTATATATATGTGTGTATATATATATATGTATATTGAATATATACGTATATCATTAACAACTTGGATGCATGCTTCTCAGTGCGCTTGATTTCTAAGAGAGAAGAAGCTGACAAGAGGAAACTCTTTTCTCCAAAGTGAGTTGTAAAAATCCAGATGTAGAAGAAGATGTTTGTCCTTTTTGCCTGTCTTATAGTTCACCTCTTAAAAGGAATTGGAGGAAAAAAACCTGTGAGAAGCAGTGGTGTGGAAGTTATGGTGAATTGTTAGCACTTGAGAGCGCTCCCGAGGGAGGTGTTGTGCTAACGGCTGCAGGAGCAGTTCACTGCTCGAGGAGGACGCGGCTCCTCTCTTTGGTAGGATCTCTGGCTGCACACACACACTTGTAAAAGAGGAGCAGGAGGCTGGAGGGAAATCTTACCTTGTGGAGAAGTGAGGTTTCTCAGGTTTCAAGCGTGGACAGAGGATGTGTGTTGTATGTGTCTAGTCACTCGTGAGGAGGTTGAGTAGGCTCAACCTAGCTGGTTCTAGGCTTCACAGAATATGATTTAGTAGTTTGAAGTTATCCCTTACCACAGGTGGTGGGAAGGTCCTCTTAGCTCAGAAATCGCTGCCTTGTGCCTTTCTTTTCACATTGGCTCCAGCGGTTTCTTGCTTACCACTGTGCTTATCGCTTTACTAAGAATAAAACATTGGAGTTATGGTTTGAAAGTAAATGATTAAAACATATTGCGGGACTCAGAACTGAGTGTCGGTGGTTTGAAAGTAAATGATTAAAACATATTGCAGGACTCAGAACTGAGTGTTGTGTATTCTCTAAGTAGTTGAATTTGTGTGTTTAAAAAAAAACCAACCCAAACATATTTTATCCTACATCCTGGTTTTGCTGGGACTGAATTGTAGAATTCCCCTTTAATTGTTTCAGCGGAGCTGGATTTCTGAGAAAGCTGGACCGTTTCAGCAGAGCTGGATTTCTGAGAAAGCTGGACTGTTTGGTTTAATGAACACTAGTTGATATTATAACTGTAGTTGGGATAGGGTTCTTTTCTGTACTGAGGCTGATAGGTTTTTAATTCTCATTCTCACCAGCAGATATTGCACCTGTGGTTATGGTTTCTTTTTTTCTTTTCTTTTCCTCTTTCTTCTCTCTACACAAGAAAAAAGGGGTGGGAAGTGAAAGGCTGGGACTCTCTGGGACAGGTCACCCAGGACAGATGACCTGGGTATGATCCAAGCTGACCAATAAAGATGTATTCTATCCCATAAACATCACACTCGCTATAAAATGAGGAGCTTGCAGGGGATGACTCCCTCAATCCCTTCTCCTTTGGTTCTTCAGCTCCTTCAATCCCTTCCCTTCTCCTTCGTTGTGGTGGCCCATCTTGGTTCATGAGGCTTACCCCTCCCTTGTCACATTTTCCTTTTCATACAGCCAGTGGCTGCTGTTTGTGGGCTGAGTGTAACTTTGATTGCTTTATTATTTTTGTTCCTATTCTTGTTGCAATTAATTGGCATTATTATTATTAAAGGTTGATCTGCTTTAGTTATTCAATAGTCTTTACATCAACTGATGAATTCTTCGGTTTTGATCTCCTGATTCTCTTCCCCATCCCACTGGGGAGGGGGGAGAGCAAGTGAATGAACTGCGTGCTGGGTTAAACCATGGCATCCTGTTAATAGTGTCACACTGGTAACCTAGAGGAACAGGAAAGACAACTGATATATCTTCATAGGCAGATGAAGGGAATAAGGACTAGGACAGGAATAACAGAGAAGCAGCTATGACTGGTGATCTCCACACTTTGTGAGTGGTTAAGAATTTTAACTGGAAGTTGAAGGAGAGCAGTAGAGCACTTTGTGCATATTTAATTGGAAACTTGTCAAAGTATGAAGAACTGGACTGGCAGAAGGATGCCTTTGTGTAGATTTGAGTGGAGCCTGACACAATAGATCATTAGAGGGTCAGAAGTGACCTTTTGATGAGAAAAAAACTAGATAGGCTAGGCTGTGAGAATACAGACAAGCCATGTGTGTTGAGCAGAGAAAGGAAATCTGTGGAGCAGTGCAGAGCTAGGGTGACTGTGACGTGTGACCATGTCACCGTGACAGATTAGGAAAATAATCTTTGTGGCAGAATTATGGATGGCTATGAAGTGCTAGCAGAGATGAGTGTTGTATCCGCAGCTGTCTGGGGACTGTAAAAGTTAGTGGCTTGTTAAACTTTTGTAATAAGAGCTCTTAAATTCAGATTAATTTCATCAACTGATATATTTTATTCTTATTTTGCATTTTTATCTTTTTGTTTACAGGGTTATATGAAATCTTGACACAAAGTATAGACTAGCATCAAGTAAGATCAAGGTCATCTTCTGGCTTTTCTTACAAAGCACAGGAAGCCACAGTTGGGGCTTAGTGCATTTATTCACCTATAGATACCACTTTAAGGAGAATGCTGGTGAGATGCTGGTGAAAACCTAACAGTCCTAGATGCCAGTAGATCCACAGCTACCCATGGTTTGTATTTTTGCTACGTATCATGGGTGCCTACACTGACAACATCGGTGTATGGTAAGGGTTATGACTGACCTCTCTGAAAGTGCTGGTGGAAAGAGGAATCTTAGCCAGATCTTAGTGGTATTATACGTGAATCATGCATCAATAACTCTGACACTTTGTGGCTCTGAAGGGTGGCATTATATATACAGTAAACATTGTACAGTAGTAGTATACAGAATATGTGCATTATCTGTAATAAGACAAATCATACGTGCCAGCAGATTGCCTCACAGGTCAAGGTACTGGAGTCAAGGTTTTCATACGACCTCAGCAGCAGAAGCAGAATCGAATGGTTCAGAAACCATCTGGATTTTTCAGTGGGTTTATAAGGCTGGATGCGGAATTCTTTCTGGTCTACTTTTCTTTAGGCACTCAAGCAAAGGCCAGTCTCGAACTATGAGATATGTATTTGATAAACTTGTGGGCAGTGGTGAGATCACAGCACTTACTGACTTTCTATATTGATAAAAACATATCCGGCCTCTCCTCTCTGACCAATACCAAAACGGGTGTTGGTGCAGCTTGCACAAACCAGATTTTACCCCTAAAACTGAGCAAGTATTTCTCAAATACATAGTGGCTGCTGCTTTTTTGCCTTGTCCAGGTACCATTGCACCTCAAGTGATGAATCTGCTGTCTTGTGAAATGCTTTGGAATATCGGGAATTTAAAAGACATGAGATAAAAGCAAACTTTTCTACCTTAAGTAGCGCAGTACCAAATACAGTCCCTTGAGGTATTACTGTTTCTCTTTCAGTGTCAGTAAAACCAACATTGGATTGGGAGCAGCAATCATTTAGGCAGTCGTGCTCTACCATCAATGCATTGGCCAAAGGTAGAAGCCCAGATAATTTCTAGTTGAAAAAGAACAACGTGGCAAAAGCCACTGAAATCACTGGATTTTCTCACAGGTGCTGGCTGCAGTTAAGTAGCCTGGTGGAGAAGGGGTAAGTCCTGGATATGCGTAATCTTTCAGCTGGAACAGCTTTGTGGAGAGATGGACATTTGGACAACACTGGTGTCAGTCTAGCAAACCTCTGAGGCTGTTTGGAGCTTCTTTCTACTGTAGAGCAATGAAAAGCACATCAGAAGCAAAGGTTCATGATAATTTCCGTACCCGTTTCACAAATGGCCTTTGAGTTAAACCAGTACACACATTTATGTGTGTGTTTAGTCACTAATACGTCTGCAATATGTTTGTGCATGTGCACGTGGAGAGAGAGAGAATGAGATAGCTCTGTATTTGTAAGTGTAAATTCTAATTACGTTATGGGTGATGAAAAAATGCTGAGGGCAAGGCTGGCTTCCTAGGTCCAGGTTTCATGAATGTATTGGTTCAGGTCTTGTCTGACTGCCCAAGGTAGATCAAAAGCAGAAGCTGGGATTGCTGAGGACTGCTGAGATTTTTGCCCAGCATTAGAGAGGTCATCAATTCTAGATTTAAATGCAGGACAAGGCAGTGGTCTGAGAGAAGGTGGAATTTTTTTAATTACCACCAAGAACTGATGCTTATTTAGCTGACTGGGGAAGTAAACCAGATCAAGGGTGGCATTATCTGATGTAAACGTCTGTGTGTTCAAAGCTCGTTGTCAGAATCTGAAATAGGGATGCTTTGTTTTCAGTGAGCAAGCGGTCAGCCTCAGCTCAGCTTTTCTCTTGCTCCCTGCATGGAATAGGGAAAGGAGAATAAATTGCTGTAATGGCTTTGAGCAGGGGTTTTGAGGCAGGTTGGATCCCATGCTTACTGTAGAAATTGCAAGATGGGGGAAATTTCCTGTTTTGTTTTATGCCTGCCTGCATTAACTTAACTCTGCTTTCTCATTACAAGTATCTTTCCATGAGGAAAATGTATTGCTGAGAGTCTGTGCGTTCACTTCTGATGAGTCATGCCAACGGCGTGCATCTTGGTAATTAGTACATGTATATTGCTTCTGTGGGCTTACAGGTCTGGGCACAGGAACTTAATTATTTATGTGTCCTGCATCACCCCAAACCTGAGAAGAATAACTCTGAGTGTTTCTGTCGGGGTTACTGTGATAGGGAATCTATGTCCTTAGTCGTCTTCTCCTTCTGTTACCATTATTTCTTCATGTGGGAGGAAATTCTGCAGCCTCATCTGCAGAACAGAGGTGTGGAGACATTGGAACCACAGTTGTAATCTTTCAGGGAACCCAGCTGCAAAGCTACAAGACTTGGCCCTAAAATCACACCAGCACCCATGGTTTCCCAAAGCTGAAGCATCTTCCTAATTGAATCCTGTAGTTTCAGTTGTATAATCAAAATTCTTCTTGGGAGTATCTCTCAAAAGTCCCTAAGGCTTTATTGATGTCTGAAGACATCAATATGATTAACAGTCTTAATTTCTACTGGTTGTCCATTTGTGTGTTGATTTGCTGAGCACCTGCCAGAGAACTGGAATAATTTACAGTTTCTCTCAAATTTGGATAGTAGTTTTAGGTGCATAGCAAGGTGAAGGCAATCTGATTATCAATTGAATGTGACTCTGTCATTTCTTGTAGCGTGGTTACCTGTTGGGAATGGGAAGACAGATAATTTAACTTGCATCTTCCATCTACAAACTTGCTTACCCTTCTAACAGAAGTTCTAAGCAGCACATAGCCACATTAAAATACCCTACCAGTAGCATAAATATCAGTCTTTCGGAAATTAGATTGACCATTGCAGCCATTCTGGTTCTGAGTGACCTGACTTGGCTGTGGTTTTGTGCAGTGGCAAGAGCCCGTAATGAAATGAGCTGAATTTGGCCTTCAATTCTATGGATAAGTGTGCCCTAGCACTGCGCTGCTACCTGATAGAAATAGCCCTGGTCAAATGTTAATATTGCTGAAAAACTGAAAGACAACCAGCTTTGCTCCATTGCTGTGAAGGAATATTTGGATGACCTTAAACACCTCTCGAGGATGCTCTGCAAGAAAAATGTATCTGTCATGTAAATCTGACAACCTCGCTCATTGCTTCCTCTTGAGTTTTGTGAACTTTAGATACCTAAAGTGCCGTGCCTCTCAAACGTAGTCATTCAGAGGTGTAGGCCTGGAGTTTTGCCTAGTGTAAACCTGTGGTGATTCCAGTGAAATCAAGCATTTAGCTTGGATTTACACCAGTGAAAATGAGAACAGAATCTGGCTCTGCTCTCTTCCACCAGTAGCTTTAGATGGAGCTCAAGGGACGGGTGCTGGTTGCTCCTACTGCAAGTAGCAAACATCCTTCTGGTTTCCTTGCTCCTACAGAGCCTTAGGAGGGACACAATCTACAGTGAACTGAAAGAAGCTGTATCTAGTTTGTGTCTGCGTGATCCTGCTCTGGCAGGGGTTGGACTGGATGGTCTTTCAAGGTCCCTTCCACCTCCTGATATTCTGTGTTTCTGTGTTTAGGAGACAATGATTGTAATGGAATTCTTACATCCTGAAGGCAGTTTCTCTGGTATATCACAAATGCTATGGGGTTTAGTAGCTTGTGCTATTTGTTCAGGAAAGCTTTTGGCTAGGCTACCGGTGTGAGCAGCAGACTAAGCTTGACAGAAACTTGTGGAGCTGTTTTAGTTCACTGCAGACTTGGTTATAAGTGGCCAGAGCAGAACTGGTTATAACCAAAATCTACATAAAATGAAAAGCACAGAGAACAGGCTGGATTGGTAATAATGTCTGATGCCAGCTTGCATGTGCCCTCTGTGATACATACCCTGCCTGCTTCCATCATGCCAGAATCCAATTTTAACTGAAAAATGGCTTTGAGTTTGAAAGGCAAATTAAAAATGATATTTTATTTAAATAAAATAGCCCTATGCGTGTGAATGACATTCATTTAACAATAGTCTTAAAACTGCTTTTGTATTGGTGCATTTCTTCTTCCAAGCTTCCCTCAACTGCTCTTGAAAACTGCTCTTGGGCAGTTAGCTAAGGAGAATTCCTCTTTCTCCAAGATGTTATTTGTGCAGGCAATGATGGGTTTTTCACCCTTCATACTGATGTTCAGTTTTACAGGCTTCTCTGCAGTTGTTGTGAATATGCAAAGCAATAAAAACTGGGCTGATGGAATTTCACCTTAGCAATGAGAAAGAGGGAAACAGGTGAAAAAAAAACAACAAAGGAAGAAAGGAAACTGCTTGTGAAAAAAGAAGTAGTAATGAGGGACAGGAGTTATTCCCATTACTTTACAAATTCAGCAGTTTCCAATGCAATGTAGGTAACTCTTTGTAAGATATCCTCCTGCTAAGAAGGAAGAGGGTTCATTGAAACAGCAGTGATGAAGTGGCACGTTTGTTTTAATAACCTATTTTTCTACCTAACTCTAGTTTTGTAAAGGCAATGGGTTGTACCGATCTAATTCACTTGACTATGAAGCCATATAACCACATTGCTATAGAATGATGTGATGTGGGAGGAATGAGATTTGTGATACAGAGAAAAGAGCAGTGAAAGTATCTACAGCGATTAACAGACTTCTGCTATGCTGACTGTGTTCAGTTCTGGGCCCTCAGCTCAAGAAGGACAGGAACTGCTTGAAAGAGTCCAGCAGGGCCACAAAGATGCTGGAGGGAGTGGAGCATCTCCTGCTGAGGAGCGGCTGAGGGAGCTGGGGCTCTTGAGCTTGGAGCAGAGGAGACTGAGGGGTGCCCTCATTCCTGGGGATCCATTTGGAAAGGGCGAGTGTCAGGAGGAAGGAGCCAGGCTCTGCTGTGGGATGTCCAATGCCAGGACAAGGGGCAATGGTCCCAAGCTGGAGCACAGGAGGTTCAAGCTGAAGATGAGGAAAAGCTTTGTGAGTGTGAGGGTTATGGAGCATGGCCCAGGCTGCCCAGAGAGGTTGTGGAGTCTCCTTGTCTGCAGACACCCAAAGCCCTGGCCGTGTTCCTGTGTGACTGCTCTGGTGATCCTGCTGTGGCAGGGGTTGCACTGGGGGAGCTTTCCAGGTCCCTTCCAGCTCCTGACATGCTGGGATTCTGTGATCTGTGCAGGGTAGAAAGCCTGAGGGGAGGAGGGGTGCAATCTTGTCTTGTTGCATCCCATTTTCCCCATCATCCCTACCCACAGAGAAACACACATACACTTGCAGTTGAGCTGCTGTATCCCCTCAGTAGATAAATCCTCGGTTCCCCTGCACAGCTTATTCTTTCTCTCTGCAAAGCTGTTACATCTGCAAAGCTGCAAAATAGATTCTAAAAGACCCCATGCTGTGTGCGCGCTAGACCTGCTGTTATGAAGCGTATCGATGTACATGGTTCTGTATACACCTTATTTTAGAAAAACAGATTCTTGTAGTGTGGTCTTCAATTTGCGAGCGTGTTTTTGCTGCAGCAGACAATGCTTGAGGCTGAGGGAACGGTGAAGTCTGAGGGCTGAGCGCGATTATTGAGTTGTTCTAACACCTTTGTGATCCTTTTTTTTTTTTAAAAGGGTCAGCTTTGTGCAATTAACAACTACAACTAATACCAAGAGAAAAAGGCCACTCCACAAGAATGTGTGGTAGTTTTGTAGGTTTTTCAAATGTCAATGAACTTGTTTGTTCCAGTTGTAGTACAATCAAATTGCAGAGAATGCCAAACCGGAGGTGTGGGAGAGGAAAAGTCATCGTTCTGCTGTAATTTCACATGTCTGCACTCTTGTACTGCTTTATGAATTGTCATCTTGCTCCTCAATCTTCTGTAATTTGTCTAACTCTATTCACAAACTTATGTGGCTTTAACCATTGTAACATTGGATTTACGGCATTGGAGACAGAAGAGTGAGAACCACAGGGGACAGATAAGGTACCTCGGGGGCAGTGTAAGAGCAAGGCAGTCTGGCTGTGCTCTCTCTAAGCAGGCCCAGTCCTTGGTTCCCCGTGTCAGCAGCAGGAGTGTGTGTGAGGTACTCATCTCTGGTGGCACTCCTATGCCAAAATGGTCCTTCTTGTCTTCCTGCCTCTCTCTGCTGCTTTGGAAAGCTGTCGCGCTGCTCATGAGTATCTGCTGTGTAATACTTGTGAGTGGTGTTTTCTTCATCTGTAGGAACGAGCCAATATTTCATGGTAAAGCTTCTCTGCGTGGAAGTCAAAGTCTGTGAAGGACCTCGCTGTGTGTCAGCGGCTCGGTGGACACTGCAGTGAGTTCCCAGGTCTCTGCTGTTGAGACAACTGCAGGTGTGTTTTAGCTACACAAAGTTACTGGTTGTATCCAAAATGAATGTAGACAGCGGTCTTGAACCACTTTCAATTATTTTAGCTCTGTGTGATCAGAAATGTGTACAGCAATGGTACCTAGCCAAGGGAATCTTTTACCATTGCTAAATGTGCTGCATTTGCTGCATGTATATGGAAAGTCACCAGAGCACTTTTCACTAACACTAAGTAGATATAAATAAAAGAAAAGCTGTTAAATTTGAAACTGGCAAAGTAAATGTCATGAATATGCTTCAGTGTTGAGTGCAAGTAAATAACAGATGTGTTGTCAAATTTATTGGCCTATATTTGTAGCAGCAGAAATGAAATTAAACATGCACCACTGTGGTATCGTAGACAGTATTGATATTGCTGAGGGATTTAATCTGTGGCTTTATCTAGAAGAAACATTCTTCCAGCAAGAAAAAAGTAACCTATATTCACTATCTTATATCTCTCAGTCCTTCTATCCTCTCCAATCCACCATAATTTTTCCTTTCTCCCCAGTACTCCTCCTCTCAAATGCTTTTGAGGTTGGCTTCTTTATGCCACAGGAGTGGGAGCACAGTGTTGGGAGGCAAAGCTGTACATACTCGTGTGCAGCACCGGTGGTTGCTGGCTCTGGTGGCTACTTTAATGTCTTCTGCTTTTCATCCCATCGGTGGGGGAGGATTTTGTCCCTGCAAGTTAACCCCATGAATCTCTGAAAGTCAGGCTGTGGTCTTTTCAGCCATCAGCAGTTGGAGAAGCCTGTCTTTTCATGCTGGTAAGCAGTCAAACACTTTCCAAGCCTCAACAGCTGTGTCCTCCTTGCTAACGATGGGCAACCTCTAATGCTGTCATCTACAGAGTGAGCACGGGTGCCTTGACATCGTCACTGTTAGCTGTAAGCCTGAAGGTCATTGCATAGGCTGCTTTTCTCTGCTGCAAGCAGCTCTGTTGTAGCTTCACTTCTCCATGCCTGAGAGAGGATGAGTTGTCAAAAGCTTAATCCTATACCTTAGAGTTAAAGAGCCTAAAGAAGTGGAAGGGAGAAAAAAAAATCAAGGAAGTAAAACAAAGCAAAGAAATCATGTAAACAAATTAATTGTCTGGAAATGAAGTGTATGTTTGTAATTTTGCCCTTGTCGAAGGGAAATTGAAGTTCATTATGTTCACTGACTGATTTAAAAGCTCTTTCCTGCACAGCATCACCTAGAGAGAGAAAGAGAGGGAGGCCCATTTGGAGCTCACGCATTGGCTGCAGCTTCAATTAAAACAGGAATTCATTACTGGTAACCTCCAGAGACAAGGCTGTTACTTCACTCTTCAGCATGGAGAGGAGGCTGCGCTTTCTTTTGCTGATTCACTCTCTTGTTTTAGTGTGAAGCCTTAGTTTTATACTAAAAGCATTGCATTTTGGCTTGAGCTGCTGATAAAGTTGAGAGATGTGAGGCCATATTTGGAGGCCGGCTGTGCTATTTTTTGCTAATATTTACTGTGCTATTTATGCGAACAAAGATCGCATAACACATGGAGGGAAGGGAAGGGGTTTAAACTGAATTTTGTGCCTCACGTTATGAATTCTGGAGTTGATGGTGAGTGGATCTGATCCCAGCATAGCAATTAAATATTTCTAATTAGGTGCATATGTGTTATTTCAGAATCCCACAGCATACTCATCAGCATATTTAGTTGCCAGATGCAAATGTCTTTTACATATCTGACCATTGGTGTCTGGCAGAAGCGCAGGCTACGTTCTGTTTAGGACCATGGAAACATGAAGGGAGGGGTAGGATTCCCTTTATCTGAACAAGATAGGACAAAACTGTTGGAAGGAAAAATAAATGTTTTGGGGAAAGCTTTTGATGTTAAATTTTATTTCAAAGGCTTTCCGGGTTGTC
>NW_010187496.1:0-549 GCF_000695765.1 Mesitornis unicolor | reverse complement strand
CAGGAATGCTTAACAAGTCTGCTGTAGAGAAGGGAGCTCAGGGGTTCAGCTTGTTGCATTCAGCCTGTTTTATCTCTTATCCTTTCTTTTTTCTTCCCTGTAATAGGAAGCCCACTGGGGCTTTATTTTTCTATGAAGCGCCCGCAGTTGGTTGCCTTGTCCCTTCCTTTTGTTCATTGCGAATGCAAAGACACAGCTAAACAAGAGGAGCACAGCCCCCTTCCTGGAATTAGCAGATATTAAAGTAAATGCTTTTTCTAGAAGAAAGATGTTTGGCAGCTCCCCAGCCCTTTCAGCAGGTGCAGTCTGCCTGAGGCTGTGCCACACGCACGTCTCTGAGATATTACAGCCCACTATTTTGGACGTCAAAGTGCTCCAGGGAAGGAAATGCATGTCTGTATATGCACAGATGTATTAGTCCTCTGTGGTCAGTAATGTACGCTGATTAATGAGCACTGGATCTGGGTCAAGAATTTTCTAATTGGAAATGTTAATTTCCTGGAAGAAAAGAAAAAAATAAATCACAGAATCACAGAACATGAGGAGTTG
>NW_010187495.1:210305-215285 GCF_000695765.1 Mesitornis unicolor | reverse complement strand
TCGCGGGCGCGCCTTTTCCCTCTTAAATAGTGGGACGGAGTTTCTTCCTGCAGCGCCTTCTCCGTGGCCGTAGCTGGCTGGGAGCAGTGACCTGGTGGGGCAGGCGTTTCTGCTCAGGGCCACAAGGCCAGCTGCCACCGCGCTGCCTCGTCCCCAGGTCCCCGGGGGGACCTGCTCGCCAGGTCCTGTGGAGCCCCACAGGCACCGGCCGCCTCCCCGGGCAGGTGGCCCTGAGCCCGGCACCACTTCGTGTCGGTGGCTGTGTGGGGTCCGTGGCACCCTCCAGCTCTGCATCCCTGTGGGTGGTAAACGCTTTGTGCTGCTGCGGACAAATCCTCGTCCTCTGAGACCTCTGGTGAGAAAGTGTCACCCACCAGAGCCCCTGCTCGGGGCGGAGGTAGAGCGCGTCGTTTCCTGGCGCTGTTGCGTGAGAGCATCATCAAAATAAGCTTTAGTCGGCTGTGTAAAGGCTGAGCCTCCTCCGCCCTGCGAGGAATTAAATGATGGCAATAAAAGTGTGAGGTGCACGCACCTAACACGGTATCGCCGCGTTCTGGTGTATCTGTCACTTAGTTTCTGTTAGGGCCAGCCAAACTCTCTGCTTCTAGTATCTGTATTATATGCCTTCGTAGAAAAAAGAAAGTGTCAACTGAAATCCTGCATTTATGAATGTTTAATTTCATAGCTAGGAATGTTTGATACTTCAGATCTTTGTAAATTTATTTTTTTTAGAGGTAAGCAACATCCTGCTAAGGAAATGCACATTAATATTACACCCATTTTTAGCTGAAGGCTTTTACGGCTTTTGAAAGTAATTTGTTCGTTTCTATCGCTGTGTTTGACTAAAAAATTTAAAAGATAATTGTCTGAAGACATCTTTCATGAAAACCCTTAATAGGACTGACATGATTGATGGCTGACAACTTTTACATAAGGTAACTTGTCACTTGAAAATGCTGGGGTTTTTTTCCAGTGATATTTCAGTCTTGAAAAAAGCAAGGTACATCAAGTGCCTTTTCAGAAAGAGCAGAAGAGAACTAGAAACCAAAGAAACCAAAATAAAATCAGAGCAAAGAACTCCCAAATTCAAGTGACCAAATAAGAAATTGTTAGCTGTGTAACTTATTAGGTGCTTCCTATTTTATTGCTGCTCTTCATGTGGTGCTTCAGCAAATAAGAAGCTTTGCACACCTCCTTGTGACAGACCAGGCTCTTCCTATGCCCACATACCCCTGCTATGGCAGAGAGAGCCATTACTGGTATGTTTTTTGGCTGTGGCACCCTCTGGTAAGGTTCAGTAGGTACCCTGCCACTGCAGGCAGGTAAATACACATGTATTCTCCTACCATAATGAAATAGTTGCTGTGTTATGCAGTGGACGCACATTGCCCTAATCCCTTCCTTTGGCTGTGTCGATGCCAGGCTGCTAAGAAAGTTATTCCCTCTCAGGTTTTACCACTTTAACCAGATAAGCACAAGGTTACTTAAACACATTTTCAAGTTTAGTTACTGCCAACCACTGGGTGTCAATGCAGTAACTGATCTGGTTGAGGCGTGCAGCCCATTTGCCTTGTTTATCATCATTTCTCTATGGCTTGGCTTGAGTAAAGACTGTTTTTATTTTCTCGTTTGGGAGCTTGTTGGTTTGCCGGGGGCCGGGGACCCTGTTGTAGGTGCGGGTGCGGGGCTGGGAGCGAAGCCTGAGTCAGCCGCGGGCCCTGGCAGAGGAGGAGCATCGCTTCGCATCGCGTCACATCGCATGGCTCCAGCCAGGAGCGCGGATCAGTGCTGGCTTCTCTGCTGACAGAGGGAGCGCGGCTTCGCTTTAGAGCCTGGCACTGACTTGGAGCCGGGAGCACATTGTGCGCGGGTGTTTCGCAGTCTGGGAAAGAGAGGGTAGTGGTTCCCCACCCGCCCCCAGTAAATCTTCAAGACACTTTATCTTGTTGGAATTTGCATATTTCTAAGTGCAGCACGGCACCGTACAAATTATACAGAAAATTGAAATGCACAAGAAATTAAAAAGAATGTGCATTTTCTGCATAGTGGCAAGGCTGTGTTACTCAGAAGATGAGAGCTGACTGCTGTAATGCTTGTGAATGTGTACTGCCCCCATTTAACATCTGATGTTGAGCTGTTTTTTAATTTTCAACTGAATAAAGAAGTTCAACAGTGTCAACACTGTCTGTTGGCAGCTCAGAATAGCATCAAACTTTTTCCAAGTAACATTTTCAACTAAAATTGACTTTTAAAATAAGAGCAGAAGTCAAAGGTAGTAACATAAAATTTTCAGTAGTAGCTTATTAATGCAGGTTAAATTGTTCTCAATTATATATATGAAATAATTTATTCTAAACTTTTTTAGCACAAACTTTGCTTTATAAACACCCCCCATTAAAGTCCAGGGGAGCAAGGTCTGCATGACCCCTGGCTTGGTGGCAACCTTGAGTGAAGCACTTGAGATGTCCTCTGCCAGACCTGCTGTATTGTAGAATGTGTGCGAGTGCCGATAGCGACTGACGTTGCTCAGAGAAAGCTGGAGCAAGAACAAGATCTGTTTCAGAGATAAAGAAATTGTGAAAGTTGCATGGAAGAATTAAATTTTTCTTGCAGGAGTAGTCAAGTGAAAGCAACGTTTTCCCTTACCTGTGCTAGTGGGAGACATAAGGCTTAAGAAATCACGGAGTTTTGGTGGCCCTTGGCCTGAGGTGGATGGGTTGTTTATTTTTCACGGTGGCAAGTGTTAAGGTCACATGGGTTTTTGCACCTCCTTGACTTCTAGTCCCAGGGAAACTTGATCACTTAAATTTATTTGTTGCCATTGCTAAAGGAATGAGAATAGATCATATCTAGCTGCAGAAGGACGAATAGATGTAAGCCTTGAAAGCCTGAGGACAAAACAGGGGTGAGACAGGTGCTTTGGGTGGCCTTACCGTGGGAATACTCTGTGGTCATGACTCTATTCTCTAGTGAGTCGGTCTCCATGCAAAATAAATTCTGGATTGTGGCGTATTTGAGTTGAAAGCCACATGTAGTATGAAGGGTTTGAAAGACTTTGAGAAATTAGGAATAATCTTTACAGAAGTTGTCCAAAGTTTTGGATTCTAGATCCGTGAACAATTTAAATCGTGGAAATTTATACAATTTCTTAAAGTACATACTTTTGTAAGGTTTTTATCACACATTTCCTGTTCTGTGTGGAGATACAGCACTTAAAGGTTGCCTTGAAAAATTGCCATGCGCCTCGGTGCTGGTTACATACCTGTAGGAATTTACTTCTGTCTCTTTAGATGCTTCCCTAGGTGATTTGTGTACCTTCTGCCACCGTGCATTGTATTATACATACGCACATTGTATTATACATGCTCACTGCCACTAAGAAGACCTTGGTAGCAGCATTCCTTCTATATCTGTGAGTCACTAGCTTGCATTTTGCTTAGTTTGAGGCAGGAAAGTTCAGTTAAACTTTGCAGATGCAAAGCGCTCTCCTCTCCTGTGCGCAGAGATCTCATGGCAGTCTCAATGCCAGCCCTCAGCTGTTTCTTTCTTTTAAACTTAATTTTGTTTCTCCTTTTATATTTGCCCTTATGTTGGACCTCATCCCTTGGTTGAAGGAAGAAGCCCATTCTCACCTCAAACCTGTTTTCGGGGTGGTGTGTGGGTTTCCCTGGCCCCATCCCACAGGCAGATTTTGGCTGGGAAGGACATCACATGCTGTCTGGTGCGATGTGTCCTAGTGTTCATCGGTGGTTTTGAGCTTCCCATCAGAGCCTTGAACTATCTGCTAGAAATACTCTTCATTTTCTTTGGCCATTTTCTATTTGCTGTGCTGTTTGTTCAGTTACTTGTGTGAATACAGGTATGATTAAACATCAAAACAAAACACTTGAGTGGCTTTGTATACCAATATAGTGAACTAAATTTTCTTGAATTGCCTGACTTTAAAGATCTCCAATATAAACCCGAGGTATTTGCTCTCTTTGCCACCGTATTCCTTACAACATGCTCAGCTGCTTCCTTTGTGTCATTGTTTTTGTATCATTTACACAGTTTCACAAGTTGTCAGTGAAGGTGGTGGTAGAGGGAACCTGGGCTTTTGCTGCCTGGAAAGGGGAAGCAGTGTGGTACAAGGAGATAAAGATGTTTAAGTAAGGTATGTGAGGATTGTTGGTTTTTTTTTTAATACAGTGATCAACAATAAAATAGGCAGTATTTTTGGTGTTTAAGGTTTTTTATAAGACTCCAGAAATGATATACTCTTGAGATGTCTGTTCAGACTTTTTTCAGCTTTCAAAGCATAATGCTACCTAAATATATGCTCCTCTGTTTACACAACTGGTAGATATTTTGCAAAATGAGTGCCTGGCTTTTGGAACAAAAATGCTGATACACTTTGCAGCCACAGATTTGTGAAATATGTAGGGCTGTGGCTACAGAGATTCAACCTTCAGCCCCTTCTGTTTTGGAAGAAAGTTTGCATATGAAACAAGGATTTCTAATATAAATGATTTTATAACCTCATGTAATGAATACTGAAGTAAGACACAGTGAACATACCTGATAAATAGTTTGTTTTCCTCTTTCAGAAAAATGTAAAAAATGGCTATATTTACTTCATTGTTAACTCCTATGAAGAAGGAGCTTCAAATTCACTGATGCTGGCTGCTGCTAGTCATAGTTAAGCATATGTTAGTGCATACTAATAATTTAATGACTTTTGTTGCATTTTGTTTATAAGTCTGGTTGCCAAAATGGGTTTTAAATATTGGGCAAACACTGCTCTTCATGATAATAGGCTGCACTTCGGAAACAAAGTGCACTGGGAAGAGTCCCATTTTGGAGAACAGCATCTCTGCTTTTCCTTGGAGAGCTTCAGCATGAATTAAATTGATCTCTGAGGAAAAATGCTATTCACATTTAAGTATAATTTCTAAATATACGTAGTAAATGTTATTGATGTGTGTCCATCAAACAAAGCTG
>NW_010187495.1:172646-210274 GCF_000695765.1 Mesitornis unicolor | reverse complement strand
TTCCTGCTCTGTAGTTTGTGATATGCAGACAGCTTAAGTTAGCCGTGCGGCAGCTGGAGCATGAAATTTCTGGGTAGGTCCCCATTCCTAAAGGAGGAGGAGGAATAAAAAGAATGAAGTCAGCTGGTTTTACTGAATTTATGATTGTCTGCTAAGAACATCATTAGGGGCCTCATCTTGTGCTAGATTTTGATAGAGGATACTGATCTTTACCAGATTGCTTAAAATAATACCTGAAGAGGCAAATGTATTTGGTTTTGAAGCATTTCTAGAGTGAAAAGTAAAGGCTTTGGAGTGCTTTGCTTTGCGATACATGGGACCAGGAGTAGCTGGGTTTAAAAATGCAGTCTCTGAAAACCTCCTGGGACTCAGACAGCTGCCGCATCAGAGATTGGAAATTTGCTGGAGGAGCAGAGAGCACTCGCTTTGCTCAGACAACTTGTTGTTGTTATAGGCATCTTGCATCATTGCACAGTATCAATGATGTTATAGTTCTGCTTGAAAATATGTCTTATTCTAGAGTTAATTAAACTTAAAGGTACAAGTCTTCTCTTGTTCTAGTCTTGGGAAACCTAATTTTTGGGAATGCTAGGAATCCCTGCAGCTGGAAGTGCATTCAGTCCTGTTGCCACTTCAGGCCAGCATGCCAGGGATGGTTGTGATTGCATTTCTAAGCAGCCCGTGTTTCCCCAAGTGCTTTGCTGGTGTGTGCAGCCCAGGCTCGTGTTGGTGCCAGCATGTGGGGCTCCTTTTTATTTTGTCAAGGCTGTTTTTGTTGCATACGTTTAAGGGGTGTAAGTTCTGGGGCCTGGCACATGCATACTTGAGAGGACATACTGGGTATGTGTGGGATGTGGTCTCTAAAATAGTATATATTCAGATTTAAGTTTGGACTGATTGCCAAAAAAGTGCTTGCAAGCAGAGGTGCCCTTAACCCAGAGTATTTACCGACTAAATTATATCTCCTAACTGTGCTTTTTAATGTGTAAGAGCTCTTACTTAATTAGCATCTTCATTCTTTTCTTTAAATATCTATTGTTCAAAGGCCACTTTATGCCAGTTCTCCATGCTTTTCCTGCGCCAGGATGTGAAACGATGAAGTGGGCTGCTCTCTGCTTCTTACATGTTGGCGTCTCACTCTAAAAATATTAGACACACCTCCTCCCTTTAATTTAGTTAGTACCAGAATGAAATTTTCAGCATGTGCAGAAATCGGGAAATTAAAACCTTTTTTAATGAAATGAGTGGAGTGCATGCATGAAGGAGTTACACATGTAAGCAGCCTTTGCGCTCTCTGTGAAAACTAGTTTTGAGGAAAGCTGAAAGTTCATAAAGACAGGAAGGCGCCGCTCTCTTGCTCTGCTGTCGATGTTGCAGAGCAGGACGGTAACAAGTGAGCAAAAAGTGCTGTATCTGAGAGAGCTCCACACTACTGCTCCTAACCTGGAGCTGGTCCTAAATCTCCATGCTGGTGCTGGCCGTGCATAGATGGGCAGCAGCTGCTGCATGCAGGCAGTGTCCCCTGGCTGCCCTGCTGCCCTTTGGCTGGCAGCAGATCCACCTTCTGGGAAATCCCTGCTCTGGCAGAGGGTCTCTGCTATTAATGCTGCCGCGATATGCGCCCCCAGATGCAGGCAGAAATTGTGGCTGTCTTGTTTATATATGCTGACCTATTTAAATTTATATGGCTTAATTCAAATTTTATTTAGTTTCCTTTTTTTTTTTTTGGCAGTTATTGCGAGCGGGCAGCAGAGGGTCTTTGATTTTGCTTTTTTTGGGAAGGGGAGCTCTGGAGCGTTGGAATATGGACATTCATTTTGTAGGAGTAAATCAAGACGTGTGCTTTTTTTCCCTTCCCTCTCCACACAGTTCAGAAGATGGCCTCTAATTGTCCAAATGCTGTTGGCATTCTCACTTGTAGTGAGAAGCTAGCAACTTCTTCAGTTTTCTTGTGCTCAGCTCCAGAAACTGTGACGTGGGTGGAGTTTCACTTACCCATCACTGACTTTTCAAACTACGCAGTTAGATAAGACTGAAGCAACTTGCTATAAATGTGGTGACTTGTTAGACCACATTTATTGTGCAAATGAGCTTACATCCTGCAAGATCAGCAGAAATGCTTAATGTTTGCCTGGATGGAAATTAATTAAAATTTGGCGACTGAAATTAAAGGAATGGATTTGTTGCCCGTTGTGTTATATGAAGCTGCCTTTCAGTTCCCACAGCGGGAATTAGCGCAATTGCGAATGTTTTTTTGGCATGTGTGAGTTTCGAGTCCGAGTCAGAGCTAAGTTCTGGCATCTGTAGCCTTCTTAGATTTAGACAAAACTTGTTTCACTTTGTCTGCTGCCCTTTAATATATGTTGAATGTATTTGAAGCCGCTAGCGGGAGTAAGGATACTAACAATCCAAAAACATACTTTGTGGTGGTGGTGGGGGATGATTTGCTTGGAGCTTGCATTTGCTTAAAACTGATTTGAGTTAATCTGCTAATTTGAATGTAATTGTTAGAATTAAAAAAGAGTACCTGTTCCGTACATATCTCGGATATATATACAGATTTAAATTTTGATTGCCAAAAGCATACTTGCAGACTGAGAGATCTTCAGTGTTTTCCAACTAAATTATATCTCATAGCGATGCTTTGCAATATATAGAAACTCCTAATTAGGTATTCAAAAAATGAAGATGCTGTTATTCAGAGATGCTTCATAGCAGTCCTCCGCAGTTCTCCCCTGTCAGGATGTGAAAGGATTATGTGCTCTGTGCTCCTGCTCACTGTTAACGCGTTGATTTCTCTTTCCAAAAATATTCTCTTCAAATGTGAGCCTTCAAATTAAATTTAATTATTTGCAACCCCCACAGGCCTTTCTCCCAGGAAACCTGGGCTCCGAAGGCATCCCAGTGGCATGCTGAGGGAAGGGGGATTACTCCTGCTGTTGTCTCCCTTCTGGAGGTGTGTAATTAGCAGGTGTAATTTGTAACTGGTTGGTTAGGGCCCCTCTTCTTTCCTTCCCCCTTCATATTTCAGGAAAGCCTGGAGCCTGTCCTATGCCCCGATGCTGGCAGGGGCCATGACCTGGCAGCTGCTCTGTGCCGGAGCCGAGCCCAGGGATGGGTCGTGTTGAAATGGTGCTGTCTGTTGAGCCTGTCTGTGGGTACATCTCTGGTTTGCCACTCAGGTGTCAGGGGCAGGCCGGGGAGAGGAATCACTGTTACAGGTTACAGGAAGAGGTCTCTAGTGGTTCACCATGCAGGTTCCTCGTTGTGTAAAGCAGTTAAGGTGCATCCCTCGGCCTCTCTGGAGGATTCTTCCTCAGTGGGGTGTTTCAGCCTTTCTAGAAGTTCAAGGTAAGGAAAGCAATATTTGTGCTAAGGCGAAAGATCCAAGATGGAAGTGTTGTTCAATATAAATATTTATTGATTAGATTTGTTCAGATGTATTACTATTTTTTTAATGAGCTTTGTGGTAATGTTAAGAAAGATTAAGTTGCCAGAGCCACATGTGGTTCAGGTCTTTGCAGTCGCGGTTTGCCTTTTGCCACTGCTACGCTCGTCCTACTTCAGCCCTGCCTCCCTGAGCTGAGCTCCGCAGCTCAAACCAGAAGCTGCTTGAAATTCAGGGTGAGGATATAGCTGTGTGATCTGATCAAATTGTGTTATATAATTCATACATAACTAAAAATGCACTACATATTTTTATCTAGCTAGTTATATTAAGGTCTTGATTAATATCTAGAAATCTATAGTGAAGGAAGCAATACCAAAAAAAGTATGATTTATTTTTTTTTAGGTGCGAAAACCCCAAGTGTGCCTGCATGTTTAACTCGGATCAGCTTCACTTTTTTGTAGTTGTCAACTCTAACAAGTATCTTGTCCTTGCCGTTCTTGGGATGGCATTAGGTGGAGCTGGAAGACACTTCTGCATTTTAAATGCACGTGGCATGATGCTCAGAAACCTCGGAGAACGACAGAGAGGACTGAACGAGGAGCTTTCTCTTTCGGCTAAAGAGAGAGGATGAATTTTTTTTTTCCTTATCTCTCATTCTTCCTTGATGGATATACACAGATTCTGAGTAAAGCTGTGGTGTTGGATCTTTATGGCTGAGGGCTTGCCTTTCCTGAAGAGCCAAGCTTCTTTTCCAACATTGTGTGAGTGTATATTCTAGGTGGTGGAGCATTAATTCTGGTCTTGGGTCTGGTCTTTGGTGCTGCTGGTGTGTTGTGCCCTTATCCACAAACGTAGTAAATCCAGTAAATGCCTTCTTGAAATAAAAACGAGGATGGGAGTTTAAAGCAGTATTTTAAAATGCAGCCTGTTGCAATAGATTTTTGGGAAATAAAGAGATGCTATCTTAATGCAGACTTTTCCATGCTTGTTAGGAAACTTGAGTCGCTCTTGAATAATCCAGTTTGTTCAGTCTGTGAAAACCTGATAATGCACTCTTGTCTATTTCTTCTTTACAGTTCTGTGGCAATGACATAGTAATAAGTATTAAAAGGAGAAACCATAATCTTCTCTGCTTGCAGTCCAAGCCAAGGCTAGTCATTCCCTGATGCTATGAAGTCATCCTTTGCTTTGAGGTTTCTCACTAAGGCTTTGCTCCAAGCATCTGCTCTGGGTGAGCAGTAGTGGCATTAATGAAGGGGTCCTGGCACCTTCCCACTGCTTCCGACCCCTCTTCAGACCATCCACCTGCAGCTGAGGAGACCAGTTCTGCAAAGTCCACCCCATCCTTTGACTGGGATCCCTCCTTCCCCCTTCTGGAGCACTGGAACAAAAACTGAAGATGTAAATGAATTTGCAGTGATTGCACAACCCGGTTATGCAATGGGGCTGACATGGTAGCGTGTATGTATGTAGAAAACGCCTTTTTGAAGAGATGACTTTAAGCACAGTTTCACCACCTTCTCCCCAAAGATGAGGGCAGCTGCATTACTGGCTGCACCCCCTGGTTGGTTAACCTGGGCATTAAAGTATACCCAAATATTCAGCTTCTGTGGACCAAAGATGATTGTTGATGGAGCAAAAAAATTAAATTTGTTCTCATGGACTGTTTATTTGGGAAGGAGTTCTTTAGCTTGGGGCCCAGAGTCCAGGCAGTTAAGGTTACAGTCGTCAGTCCTGGGGAAATACCCTGCACTGTAGTGAGTTTTTGCCCTGTCAGCATAATCTGAAGTGTGTGTTTTGGTGTGTTTTTTTTTTTCTTCTTTTTCCGAATGAGCCATGCAGTTTGAGTTGGAGGCACCATGTGCTGGTCCAACAGGTCTGTGAGCGAGTGCTCAGCATTTCTTGCAGCTGGGAACCCAATTCATTGCCTCCTATGGGGTTTTTTTATTTCTTGCATTGCACTGCTGACTCCTGCCTTTTGTGTGAAGAAGAGGGACATTAGCGTGGTGTGCTGTGGCTCTTGGCCAAATTTTGGGTGGTATTTTCTTTACTTACGTGTGGGGAAATAAACCTTTTTCTTCCTCAGATGCTTCCCTTCTTGCCTCTGTATTAATTTCTGGTAGGTAGAACAAATACATGATGCTAACTTCATACCTAATGCTTGCTGCTGATTGAAAGAAAAATTCTGCAAACTAAGCAAGCAGACTGACCTGATGACTCCTCATGACAACTGCCTGTTTTAAGTTAACATTCAGAATATTTTTATCCTAGTTTACTCCTTGGAGGCTAATAGAGAGAGTGCTGCTGGAGTAATTTTCAGATGAATCATGCCATCTGCCATGCGTGCTTTGCTGTTTCAGCAGTAGGGGAGGAGAGGGAATATATACTTACAGTGGTCTGAAACAGTATGTTTGCATTCACTGTAAAACTAATTTGAGATTCAGAGATTTTTTTTTCTAGCAGGCATTTTACATAGCTTGCTTTGGTTATCAGTTTAACATATGGCTTCAGCACCGATATTGCTCTGTTGGGCGGTCAGTGCCAAACTTTGCAGAGGCTCACAAGGTGCAGGGCACGTTTGATCTGCCCTGTTAGAGTCGAAGTGAAGCACTGCAGTCATTTTTTGAAATAACAGTTCAAATGTTGCTCCTGGTGATTGCCAAACTGAGCTGTAATTTGCACCCCTCTAAAAATAATAATAAAAAAATAATAAAATAGTAATAATTAAAAAAGAGTTGTGGACAAATGGAAGTGTTGCAGGTAGCCTGGCAGTGTAGAGGGGAAGGTCACTTACGGAGTGAGTTCTGCAGGGCTGATGTTCAGGATTTACTCTTCAAGGAGGTCTCCTGAGCCTGTGTCTCAAGCATGTGGCCGTCTCACCTGTGGGAAAGAGCAAGCAAGCTGGCGTTTGAAACCAAAAATTCATAACCACAGTGGAGCATTGAACATGTTGCGTCCCATCTTGTGTTTTGTCCAGAAGCAATGATATGGGAGACTAGCCAATCTGTAAGCAAGGTTCATGGGTCTGGATTTGGGTTTGGAGAGGGTTGGAATCGTAATCGCAAGGAATTTCTACTTTAGCCCAATTTCATCTTTGAAAGCAGGCTATGATAGTAGATAATATTTTAATTATTACCAGGCAGAGTAAATTCTTCTGTTCTAATATATTAAAAATCCTCTCTAGCTGCCTGTCCTAAATATGTAATTTTCTCATAAAATGATTTGGCTGGTGAACTGTTGCACTGAAAATTACTAATAGATTTTGTGCTTTGTTCAGGTCTTTTAAGCTTTTTATGATAATTTTATCTTGTGCTTGGTTTTAGTGCCCTGACAAACCCTATTTGAAGAAATTGAGAGCAGAATATTTAAGTGCAGAGCAATTAAACTGGTTTCCTCCCTTTTCGTACTTTTTACCCTCGTCCCTTAAGGGAATGATATATCTGGTAAGCTCCAGAATTAATTATGTGAGGTCAGTTGAAGGCCTGAACAATAGCATGCTCTCTTTTTCAGGCAAGAAAGACAATTTTTAAATGCCAGGAATTAGAAGCAAAGAGTTCTTGCCTATTGAGAGGAGTTGTTGCACCAGATATCGAGCTGACATGCAGGCACATCTCTGCTACACTTAGATGAGGATTAGTTTATGCCCTGAAGCAAGTGGGTTATTAACTCTTGTAATTTTATTTTAGCATGTTTAACAACAGATACTGTTGTTTATAAAACCCATTTAATCCCTTTTTAATCACTGCAAGCTATTTTCCAGTAGTTATCCTGCAGCCATGGGTTCCAATGGTTAGTTATTTAGTCAGCGAAACATAGCATTTGTCTGTGTATTTTTTAAAGTCATTTTTTAATGCGTTGGATTAGAGTTAAAAAAAAAAAAGAAAGTTTGGCCTCTGTTCTGTTGCCATCTCTTCCTTCTTTGATCCCCAACTCTTCAAATCCCTTCCTTTTGCTCTTTACTTTTTGGAGTCTCTCTGCTGCATTCTCATTTCCCTTCAATTTTCCTTGGCTGCTGCTGTTGCTAATGTGAAACACCAGCAGATCATCCTTACAGATTTTTATTAGCTTGGGCTTTGCTTTGCACCTCAAGGCATTTATTGATAAATAGGTGCCTTGTATTATGGGATGTATAAATGGGAGCATGTGACTGAGCTCTGCATTGGATTTGAGAACGTAGGAAATAGCAGTGTTGGAGGTGCTGTCATGATGCTCCTAAAGGAAGTAGTGCCTTTTCCTAAGGCTGAGGGTACCATGGGGGAAACGCTGGCAAGCTTTCAGGTGTGCGGGAGGTTCTTCATGTGTGAAATAAAAGCTGTCGACTTCAGAACTATATATAGCTGAGGAGAAAAATTTTCATTTTCAAAGATGATCAGAGTAAGAGTGCAGTTGGTGGGTGTGGAGAACAGACACCAGGAGAACTGAAGGGCTGAGTGGCTCTCCCAAGAGAGAGAGGGGTGGAAACTGCTGGAGCGTGGAGAGGAGAAAGAAGGTGTCCACTGTAGTTACTGGCATCCTTGCTTGGTCTTTTCCTCATGTTTCCCATCTGCTCCTGGGGCAAGAGCTGGTATTTATGTTTTTTTCATCGCTGGATAGTCGCCAGCAGTTGAACTGCTGTGCAGCCTGTCCTTTGGAAACCAGACTGAAGTGAAAGTGCACCGAACACCCTCATTTTCAAATTATAATCCAGGCTGAGATGGAGGTAAGAAATTTTTGCACTAAAAATCACTCACCCAGTTAGGTGTCTTTAGTTTGACATGTTGTGTGAAAGTATTTAGCAGCAAACAGTGTGTGCATAAAATAGGATACCAAGGTCTTTGGGCTTTTTACGTTATCCCATCTGTGACCCAGGGCAGTCCCGTGGCTGCGGAGATTTCTTCTGGGGTAGAAGTTTCCAAACTGCTTCAGTTGTTCTGCTCAACTACAGAGTTCAGTAACACTCCAGCTGAATTCGCAGCTGTGGCCCAGGGTGGCGTTTTGTTTTTGGGAGCCAGCCCTACAGTGGCCCAGCGGCTGCTGTCCCTGCCTGATGCCAGCATGCAAGGCTGGGGATGAGGGTACGATGGGGGAGTTTGTGCTGCCCTCTGTAAGCTTTTGGGGTGAATGACTTCAGTCATGTTTCCCTTCCCTCCTGTTGGAGGTCAAGGAAACGGGAAAGAAGAATTTTGATCTTCTGGACTAAGTATGTTTGGATACACATGGATGGCCCATCTGCACAGAAAGAGGGATGGAGACCCTCAAGCCTTCTCAGGTTTGACGACCAGTATGCCAGGATCTTTCAGCAGCATGCAAAAATCTGTCCTCTTCGTGCCAGCCGCTGGGATACAAGGTAGCAGTGCTGGCTTGCACAGGGGGGTAGTTCTGTGCTCCGTCAAGTATGTTGTCCGAAATATATATATATATATTTGTATAAAAGCACCCTATAAGCTACCTCCCAACACTGTGTGAAAGATTAGGAATAAGAGAGTGATAATATTTATGTCTTTCTGGCTGTAGGAGCTTTGCCTCTTGGATCTGATTAAGCCAGTGTTTAGCCTGTGAATATTTGGTTTTTTTCTTAACGTTGCGAGATCTGCTATTACAAGAGATTTTGCCATCGGGGCCGGATGGCATAATGTGAATACCTGATTGACTTGAAATAATTTGATTAGTCTGTCTTTTGCTGGGAGAATCCCTTCCTCAGGCCTATCCCAGGGATAAATGAATTGCAAAGGAGAAATTGAAATTGCCAACCAAGGCTTCAGGTTTGTTGCTGTTAAGTGACTGTTAAATGACCTTTGCTGTAGGAAACATGCCTTTTCCTAGAAATGTCTTTAACATGTTCTGAATTATGTTGAAATGTGAAACTTACTTGCAAATTTAAGGGGAAAAGAATCGAAGGGCAGAATATGCTTTTATTGTCAGAAACTTGTGACAGGGTTTATTGCTTGTGCTGCTGACTTGCTAAAGTACCTCTTACACTGAATTTTATTGCGTGAGGAATGAAAATTTGAGTAAGCAAAACATATTGCTACTGACCTGAATATTCCCTCTCCCTATTAACACCTTTTTTCCCTGCCTTGTAAATCTTGCATTAATATTCACATAGGTAGCACCAGTAAGAAAAGTAGATCTCATTTACCATTAAGATTTGACTTTTCATCTTCTTCTGGCAACCTAAAGATCAAGTGTGTAACTGCTGATGGGAACTGGTTGGGCGAGAGTCTGATGAGATTCTGAGGTTTCTCTGCAGCACTGAAGCTTCAAAGTAGGAAAGAGAGGTTTCATCTTTGTCCCTGGTCGGTTAGCTGGTGTGTAGACCACAGCTCTCTTCTGAACTCCATGTGAGGTTGCCTGAAGTTAGAAAGCCTAATAGTTGCCTTTAGTTAAACCTAGTGGTTCCTCTTCATGCGTTGGCTTTTGTGATTTGAAGTAGTTCTTAGTGCTGCAAGGAAAGCCCTTGGCTAACAGAAGGGAAAGAAGACAGCTAGATATGAAGAGAGTTATGTAGTCTACCTTTAGCGTAGGAGGCTGGTCTCTTTGGGATCAGTAGTTGGTGAAGGAGAACAGGTTCTTGCTGTAACTGTTCACAAGGGCAAACTTCATTGGGCATGGTGAGTAACTCCCTGGAAAGGAGGCAGCCCTTGTGAACATCCCCAGCGATCCTTTTAGACTCAAATTATGAGACACCATGTGTTTAAGGAAAAGACCAAGGGTCAGTTTCAAGTGTTGACAAAATAACCTCATCAAATGCAAGCCAGTAGTCCTGAGTGTGTGGGAGTAAGGTGGTATCATGGACTATGTTGTTTCCAGCTCATGTGAGGACTTTGTATTTTGACTCCTTGAGGGATTGGCCCAGTTTGCCCTGTTGTGCAGACGTTGAGAGTTGAGGAATAGACTTTCTTGGTAGAAGGCTATATTTTGGCAAACTGATTTGGAAACCAAGCTCTAGTTATCTTCTTGTCTATACCACAGTGGCCGCTAAAGGACTGGGAGGAAGGATTAAAAAAGCAAGAATCTCCTTCTCTGCAGAGAAGTCATGGGAGTCACAGCAGCCTCCTCCTCCAAGGAGGTGGGAAGGTGACATCTTCCATGGGCTTTAACCAGTGCCTGACTCCCTGCTTGACCAGCACTGGGAAGTCTTATCTCCGGTCTCCTAAAGACTGAGCACCACCACACAATTCACACATAGCATAGGCGTGCTTTTTTCAGATAAATAACATAACTTCCATGCATGTGCAGTCCGAGAGGGGTCTCCCCCTTCTCCATTTTGGAAGCAAGACCAGGATACAGAGCAATACACTGTCCGTACCCGTTGTGTATGGTGGCATATGCTCTTTCAGCCAGAGATGGCCATGAGTCAGCCTCAGGCTTGCCGGCTCCCAGGAGAGACATAAGAAATACCTGTGCTGCAAATTGTTTTGTGCTTCCTAGAAAGTCTGCAGAAGCTGGATGGTTCTGGTATGGGGACAAAGGCTATAACATGCCGGTAACCTCAGCAGGTTGTAGAGAGATTTCCTCATATTTAGGAGTAGTAGAGCTTTGAAAATCAAAGCAGACAAATGTGTTTTGGTTGCGGTGTTTATAAGAAAAGGCGAGAGAGGAAATGAGAAGACTTTGAAATGTGAGTTAAATCGTGAATGCCATGCATTGTTGTGTTTTTCTTGTTTCTTTGCTTTGTAAAATCCCGCTTTCTCTTGCTGAGGCTTAGTAAGGAAAGTTTTACTTTCTAAAGAGAAGACGATGTGTGTCACAAAGAAAAGGAATACCTTAAAGAGATGCAATCTGCTACGTGATGGAAGGGTTTGTTATGGAGAAAAACTGCAACACTAAGATCTTACAGGATTTCCTATTAGTTCGAAAAAACTCATCATCACCTGGAAGCGTGAACTCTTCAATAACATTGTAAATGCAGGTGAGAATAAAATAAAAAGAGACAGGATTAAACAAATGTTATAAACAAGCTGCGCTTAATAAGGAAGGTAACTTGCTATGAGTTGTATTTAAGAAAATGTCTATTCCCATGCAGAGAATCAAAATAATAAAAAAAAGTCAAATGAAGGGCTTGTGTAATTTAAAGCTTGTCTGCTTTTTCCAACTTTGTTGTGCAGAACAAGATATGACACCTGTCTTCAAGTCTTGTCTTTAGACATATTTATCCTTTTTCCATCAGGTCAGAAGGAAGAGATTTTTTTTCCTCTTTACTCATGTAGGATAGAAAAGAGCAGACTTTTGCTTTCAGACGCAGTGCTGTGTAATGTCGTTGAATGGATCTGTTCACATCACAAGCCAGAACGGAAATAAATGTAAAAAAGAAAAAAACAAACTTAAAATGAACCTTTCTTCCTGTGTTTTTAAGGGTTGAAATCCAAATTGTGAAAGGGATTAAAAAAAATTTTAAATGTATCTGTGGGATATTTATATATCCTAATTTCTTGCCATTCCAAGTGCTGGGTGCTTGTGCTTCCTTGTAGTGTTGTCATCGAAACTGTTTTGATTTGTAGCACTTTTTGAAGTGTAGCTCTGATGTGAAATGTAGCCCCAAAACTGCAGAAACTTTACTCATTTTAGAAAAAAACTTTAATGAGTCACAAGGCAGTAATGAATCCAGCCTCTGTGGTCGTCACTGTAATATTCATTATTATGGCTAACTGTCATAAAACAAACAGAAAAAGAAGATTCAATTCAAGACTTAAGTAACCATACTTGGGATCTCTTGTTTTGCTTCTGGTGGGTAGCAACTTGCTCTCCAGTCTAAGATCTGTTGTGGCCCTGGTGAACCCCAGAAGGGACGTTGTTTAGGAGAGGCGAAAGGGTGCTGTGGAGTTTGAGGGGCCAGGTGCTGAGGGCTTGCAGTATTTGGGGGTTGCAAAAGGTAAAGGAGTGAAAGTAGCTAAGTTGGAAAGGGGGTGCAGATCGTGGGATTGAGGTTATGCCCATGGAAGGCTATGTGGGACACAGCCAGGGGTGGGGGTGATCTGCAGGAAACCATGGCATAGCTTGTTGTGCTTGCTTAGCTTTGGTGTATCAGCCATTCACATGCCAATATTTTCACTTATTTTGACATGTATTTGTATTGCCGACAGCCAAGAGGAGCAATTGCAAGCAAAGGCAACCCTGAATGTATCAGAACCTCCACAAAACAGTCTGAAGCCTCGGGAGGCCCGAGAGGAGAGGGGTTTTGGTGTCCTCACTGGCAGTCGTGGGGCAGGTGAGGAGGAGCACGGGGCAAAGGAGAGGGCTGGGTCTGCGAGGGGGTGGTGGTGGGACCTGGAGCTGAATCTGGGAACATGAGTCAAAGTCCCATGACTCCATTGCAAGACCATTAGTCCTTTTAAGTAGCTGCTTTAAGGGCTGCCAAGAATTAGGGCTGATGGATAGCACCAAAACAGAACTCGAATTATTTGAGGTTTTCAGCTAAAAAGCAGCATGAGGTGGAAACTAACACTCCAGTGTGTTTCACAGGCAAACTCTGGCACGGTAAAACGTGCACGGGAAGAAAAAGTCTGGCCTGCTGCAATCGTAGCTCTGAGTCCTGACCTCTGTTACCCTAAGGATCTTGCGGTTTTAGAGGTCGTGATAAATTTAAGTCACTGAAGCATGCATAAGAAGCTACAGAAAGGATATGCAAGAAATTGAAATTGTGCATTTGTGCATTTAAACTGTATGTTTAAAAAAACCTGCAGTCAAGAAATACCACTTTAAAAGCAACTTTGTACTTTTATCTGCCTTTTTGGTACAGTATATATATACACATTAGGCCATAAATAACTTAGTAGTTATTGATTACCAGTTTATTAGCAGTAGTACTCCAGGAATTAACATTTGCTTTTCATACATCAGTCTGAAGCATTAGTTTACAATTTGTTATTCTACATATAAAGCAGAAAAATAATGCAGGCTACATTTTATATTCTCAGTACATGTTATTTTAATTCAAAGAATTTTCCATTCTTTGTATGTCTGATGTCAATTACTGTATATTTCAAATATGTAGAGTCCTATAGCTTACAAATCTTTGAGACAGATATTTTCCCTGGGAACAATCAGGGCTATCTTTGTGATATTCACCCCAGATTTTTTCCTTTTACGGTTTGTGCAATAATGCTTGATTTGTGGTTTACACTATTTTAGGTATTTTTCTTTCTTTTTAAAAAATGGATGCTACTTGAAACTGATTATATGTAATTTCCTTACAGTTTTTTCTGTATTCTATTTTTTCTGTAATATTTTGTTGCTTTGTGTTCTATATATACAGGCCACTCGTGTGTGTGTGTGTGTGTGTGTGTGTGTGTGTGTAAAAATATGTGCTCCAGATTTGAGCTTGAAATAGCCATCTTAATATGTCTGTGTTTTTTGTCTAAGTCTAGAAAATAATGATGCTTATTTTCTTCTACTTGTTACAGTTCTTTGAGTTTGCAAATGCTGTAAGGACTGATTGCACCTTGCTTGCAATACTCCTGCTATTATGTATTTCTGTGTTAGGTAAAGGCTGAGTATTTTTGGGATGCTGGTGTCTCGTCTGTGTTGGTACTTTTCAATAGGATCATTTGTGTGGTTTGTATGCAGCGTTTGGGCAGACTTGACAGAAGTAGGGCACTGTTTCCTTGCTGGCAATGCATGAAGCAGGAGATGGCACCTTTCCTGTGGAGATGACACCCGGAGGTCCTGAGTGTGCAAGTGCACGACAGAGCAGTTGTGAGCACTAGAGCCTGATTAAAGACAGCTTTTTTGGGAGCAGAAATGCAGGCAAGGTTAGAGCCTAGACCTCTACCTCAGCTCAGGCAACCGCGTGTTTACAGGAGTGAAGTGGTGGAATCATTTTGGCAAAGAGGGTATTTGTCACAAATTTCATATTCTTCGGCTGCTTGCGCAGTATTTTTTTATTTCTATATTTTTCCTAAGGTATTGTTTTTTTTCAAACTGTATTGAAAACATACTTATTTTTCTTTTCTAATTTGATTGTAATAAGGGCTTTGTTAATCAAAAATAAGTGCAATAAGACAGAATGACTTGGTTATTTTTACATTTTCCTGTTTAAAAAAAAAAAAAAGCCTCAGTAAGTGAGCCACAATGAGCCGTGATGTATTTCCTCCATCAGGATGGAAAATAAGCCATTTATTATTTCAGCTCTGACTCACAGTGAACCTGCTGACACTAAGACATTTTATAATCATAAGGAACAGGTTAGGGCAGTAACTTGGACGCCAGGCTGGGGATTACCTACTTATTACAGTGTTTTACAACCTGGATGCTTTAGGTTTTCTGGCAGAATGTCCTAAACCTCACACTAAACACCACGTTGTTATTGTACAATTACTGCTTGCAGGTCTTGCTGTAGGTGGTGCCAGCTAGACAGATGCCTTCATTATAATTATCCTTTTTACTATATATAAAGATTTCATCCCTTTAATCCATGTAAATTTTACTGCTCTTGAAAGTGACACTAATAGTTATACATCTCACCCTTTTACTCCTTGTCCTGCGTTGTTCCCAAACTGACCAGGACTGGGCTTGCTCGGCGCCGAAATAGGAGATTTCCAAGGAGGACCCAGGTCCTGCGGGAAGTGGCGCTGATGTCTCGGCAGACAGCGCTGGTGGTCACTGCACAGTCCCCCGACAGAGCCTGCAAGCACAGCAGTGCTAACTCCAGTGCCCTGGCCCAGCTCCAGCTGAGTAATTACTTTCTGCCTGCCTTGAATTCCTCCGCAGCTTCAGCTGGAGACGTTGAGCTTCATTTCCCTTTTTATAAACAATCCCGTAGTGTTCAAGTGGAGCGGCTGCTTCATCGCACCTTGGAGGTAACTGTATTTTGGTGTTGGGGGAGTGACTTTACCCTCACAGTTGTGGACAGCCCCAGAAATGCTCTGGTGTGTTTTTGGATGATAAGTCCTGGGTTTCATTCTTTGGATTTGTGAAAGCATCTGTCTTGTCATGTTTGTCGCTTGTATAAATAACTTCAAAATATATGACCTGGGAATAAAAATAACCAGAGTTTGAGTGTTTGACTGGCCAAGCCGGCTTCTAAATGCTCTTTTTACTATGAAGTGTGTGACAGATCATCTGATACTCTACTTTTTCAGTAACAGTCTGCGAGTACTATTTCATTTACTGATAAATGAGGACATCTGTGAAATTCATGGCCTTTTGATAGCTAGATGTTAAAGGATGGCTGGGAAGGGATATTGAGATCCTCATTAGCGGATAAGCTATGAAGACTTCCCATATAGCTATTTAAGCATAGTAGGTGGTCTCTTACTCTTTGATAAGCATCACAGTAGATAACCTGAGACTGGACGTCTCTAGCCTACTGAAACCCACAGCTCCACGTATATAGTGTATCAGAGAAGCAGAAAGGTAGGTCGGAAAGTCATGTCTACTTTCAGAATGTCTTCAAAAATAAGATGGTAGCCAGTGCTGAGCTGGGCGTTGGTGTTCAGACATCTTCATCCCACCATGCTGGGAGAAAGGCTGGCTTGTTGAGGCAGGTGTTGCACCACCTTCCACGTTCGGGGGCTGTGCCACTATTTCGTTTTTCTTTCCTGTAACAGCATTGACTTGAGGCTGGGTGTTTCTCGGGGAGGAGGTGGCCAGCAATCCAATAGATTGGGTTTTGCTGGGCAGTTGGTTTAATCTGGTATCTGGCTAATGGGTTCCCTGAGCTGTGTACCTGCAAGATTTGCATGTTGACTTGATTTTTGCCAGTGGGTGGCAAATGGAGTGTGATTCAGATGTGCCCTTACCCATTTAACACATTTAACACAAGCAAAAGTTACTCGCAAGAAACACACTGCAGGTAGAAGAGCTGGTTGACATTGCTGAAGATCTTTGCCCCTTGATTTTTTGGTTGGAGCTCATGTGCACAAGAGCTTGAATTGGTTTCTTACGAGGAAGATGACAAAGTTAACCTCAGAGTTAAGCTTACACTGACATTTCCTGTTGAGCTCATCTGACAGACTCTATAGTCTTTCACTTGGTAGGTATTCAGTACATGTTTGAGTACAAATATGAAATCAAGAGTCAGTGAGAGTTTTTATGCATATAAGAGCTACTGTTTTGCCATTTATTCTCCTGAAGAAGTTAGGCTTTGCATGATCCGCTCTTAAACTGCCCTTTAATTGCTTCATCCCATCTCTTCCTGATGAGGAGACTACTCATGTATTCTTGAAGGCTGCTACTTAGCAGCATTCTGTAGTTAATCATAAAATCCTCTATTCAACACATTTTACTATTCTGTCTCTTCCCACCCTGGGTGCTCAGGAAGTACTCTGGTGTTGCAGCATTTGTGTGTTGCAGTATTTGCGTCTTGCAATATTGGATATATGCAATACTAGATGTTTGATTTGATTCAAAATAATTGGTTAACCAGTGCAGCTGCACAGGGTAATTTATGCAAGCCAATTGCTTGGTAGGTTTCCACTGAAAATTCTGCTTGGTGGTTCATTTAAAAATCATCTTTAGGGGGTATGTGGTACTTAACATGTTGTCAAAAACAGGATGAAAGAAAGTAAAGGTTAAAACTTAACAGAGAGAGTCCAATACCTTCAGACTCCTTGGAAATGACAAAATGGGAAGTACAAGCAGTTTACTGTAGTGGCCCAGGAACTTTTGTATTTAAGCTCCAATGTGTATAAGAATGTGTGACAGCTGAAGGAATAGACTTCCTTAGAAAAAAATGTGATGGTGAATGTGCAGTTTTCTTACTAAGTAAGGGTTAATGTCAGACCTCATAACTTATTGTATGATAGAAAAGGTAAATAAAATTATTGCTCTCTTTGCTTCTTTTCTTCTTCTGTGTATGAAGTCTGTCTTTTAAGCTGCTTCATAAATGCATAATCTCTGCGTATCTGCATGCAGAAGAAACTAAAGTATGCATTCAGTGTAGTTCTCCTTAAATTGTCCAAGGATCCAAAACTGTACCTGGTTTTCTGTAGGCTTGACAGCTCCCAGTACCATGGGTCTGCACAGGTCTTCCAAGATGAAGAGGAAATACTAGTTTCTAGGTTAAAATAGTGGCATATCTAATCTGACAAATTAACACTATGAGAAAAGGTTATGCAAAACAGGCAAGTTGAAGAGCGATGTGGGCCCAAAGGGAGAATTTGTATTATGAACCCTTTATTTTTCACATGAAGTGTGTTGGTAGTCTGTGAGATATTTTAATGAATGACTGTTACTATTTTTTTTTTTATTTGGCCTGGACTCATGTTGAAGGGAAAACTGGAAGGCACAGGTTTTGAACAGTTTGGCTGTGTTGCTGGCGGAACCAGAGAGCTTCTTCCAGCTCAGGATTAAAATGTAAATGGCTCTGGAGCTCCTGTGTGAGAGACAGGTAGCAGGTTTGGAGATCAAATTGTAGTTGGTAGGTGCCTTCTTTGGGGTCATGTGGATGTGTAAGAAGAGCTGTCTGCTTTTAATTTAGAGTAAGAAATTACCCTTGTGTGTGTATCAACAAAGAATGTGTAAGTAGGTGTTCCTTAGGAGTTACAAGGTGTTTTTTTAGTAAGATTGTTGTCAAAATACTTTATATTTTCTCTGATGTTGTTACTTAGCCTTCCTGTAGCACTGCACTGCATGTTTGTTACCGCAAGTCCTTTTCTAGGCAAGCCATGTATCCAGGTAAGAGAGTTTTCTGCTTGATATTTTAAACGTAAAAAACCTGATGCAAGTAATTATTTATGAAATAGCAAAGATGTTATTGCACATACACTGGGAGAAAAAGTGTTGAGATAAAAATGAGAGTTGCAGGACTAAATTCTATGTACTTAAATCCAGATTAGTAAAGAGATCTATAGGGGTTACATCTTCACGTAGACGCACAGTGCTGGATAATGAGCAGCTTCATAATCACAAAGCAGGAGTGTACTCTACTTTACACATGTCCAGCATCTTTCTGCTACTGGTTTAAGGCTAAGAATGATGTAAGTCCTACCAACTCCATATTCCCATCAATTTATCAAGCTAGATTTGTGTTAAGCTTAGGTATGTGGGCCTCTCTTGAGCCATTTGGTTTATGATAAGAATTTTTGTTGAGAAACCGTAGCTGGAGATATATATATATGTATATATAGATATAGATATGTATATCTTATCCTATATTTTTGTGTAAAACTTGGGAGCATTCATTAGTAAAAATTTGAATTTTTCTCCTAAGAACAATTATTTATAATTGGACCACTTCTGGATTTGTCCTACATAGAGAAAATTCTGTGAGCAGTGTTTGGCTAGAGCCTTTTTGTGGTAGTTATTCCAAATATTTAATAGGGAGGCTCTTTCTAGAAAGCATATTATTTCATTAAAAGACTACAGTGAGAGAGCACTGAGCTCACAGTGCAGAGAAAACCCAAGCCATAACGTGTCAGAAACCAAGGTGTGATCCTGCTTGCCCCTGGGTCTCCACTCACCTCATTTCTTTGAGCCATTGCTTGCTCCGTGAACCTACCACTAAACAGCCAGCTGAGAAGCCTCTGCCCCTCAAGGTGCTATCCACAGAAAATCAGAGAAGGCGGCAAAGAAGTCTGAAGCAGTTGTATCGTAGGAAGTATTTAGGTGTGATTTTGAGTCCTCTTTCTTTCTGGGACATGGAAGCAATTTTTTTTAAAGTGTATTGCCTGCTTTTATTGGGATGGAGAATGCCATTGCTTTCTGGAACTGTGCCCTATCCCTTTTTTAAATTTTAAAATGGCTCATTCTTCCTTGCTGCAACCTTCCTGTTGTCTTCCCTTTGTTGTAAAATACACACCCAGAAAAAGCTGCCTCAAGAAAGAGGTTCAGCATTGTAGCTAGCAGCTTTTTCCTTAGATGTATCAGGAAATGGACCTTCTAATGACAGTTCCTACAGAGCTGGGGTGAAAACATCTCCCTGTGTCCTTGTACACCAGGCCTTGTGCAAGTCATGTGGGGATGTTGGGGCATGGTGTGGCGTGGGGGAAGCTGGCAGGGTGATGGCTGCCAGTGCTGTTGGAACCAGAGGTTGCGGGGACTGACCTGGTGCCCAGATGGCTTATTTTATTTCTCTTCCATGCATCCCTCTGCCACACTGGGAGGAGCGACCCACATTTTCGTGGGAGTAAAGCCCACTTCAGCAGCATCAGTAATCACTCCAGCTTTGTAAGACTGCAGTAAAAGAAGAAAGCCTGACTCTGTCTTGGTGCTTTTGCCTCCTTTCCCCAAGGCAAAGAAACCCCCAGCCTGGTGCTTCCTTCTCTGCCGCAGCAGTCTGAAAGTTGCCTGACTATGATTAAGGATTGCAGCAGGGCAAGGTGGAAGATGAATAGCTTTTGTAGTAGGAATGAGACTTGTGGTTAATTGAGTCTGAGAAGATGGAGGATGGGCATGCCAAAGTGGGAATGCGTATGATGTAGATGGATGTAGGTGGATGGAGGATGTCATGCTGCGGGGAACAGAAAACACCTTTCTGGGGCTTTTCTCAGCTTCCCACTTACCAACCTGGTAATGTCACCAGATTGCATTTTCCCTGTGCTATTGAGAAACCCTGAGCTGGTCCTAGGCGAGTATCAGTCACACGTACTTTGTCTGGGTGAGGGTTTGATGCCAGAATTGCTAATCGGATCAGGAAGTCTGGGTATGCTTTTTTTCTACAGCCATGTGTGGGCAGAATGCGGTGCCTCCTTCTCCTGTGAGTGATTGAACTTGCTGGGTTTTATAGCTCTGAGACTTTGGCCTCTATCACATGCATCAGCATGTAAGTGGTGCCAGGCTGGAGCTTCTCAAAGAGGCGTTTATGTGGGGAGGCAGAGTTCAAAACCACTCTTGGAGTCACTGGCTGCAGTAACACGCTAGAGGGGCTGTAAAATAGAAGGGAAGCTGTTACCAGAAGTATGAGAATATGCACAGCCAAAGCCCAGTGTTTCTGCTGTAAATGTCCTGGGTAAATGGGAGATTTGACTGAAATGGGATAGAGAAACACAAGTAAAAGTTGCATTTTTATTCCAATATATATAGGCAAACAAATCAGAAGATCTGCTATTGCCAGAATGGGCAGCTTTTAGAGGATTTTAAAGTCATGTTTATATTGGAATTTCAAAATGTATAAATAAATGGCATGAAGTTAGAAATGTGGAAAACAGGATAGACACATGACGGAGCGTTTATGAACATCTATCCCGTCCCGGACCTGCAGCGCAGCATGTGATGTTGTTTCTCCAGCAAAAGGTGATGGGAGAAAGAGCACCGTTATCAGAAAGGGGTGAATATCACTTGGTTTAGTGTAATACGAAATCCTTTCACAAGGAGTTTTTAAACTCACAGTACTCTGAATAATCTAAAATAAATGTTTTTATTTTTTTCAAAGATCCTTTTTAGTTCATTCCTTGAATTTTTGTTGTAGTCAATGTTTAATGGTGTTGGAGACTGCTGCAGCTCTCAAATGCACCATAGTCCCTTGGAAGCCACAGGTCTGCATATTGGCTTGGCAGATGCTTTACTTTAAAGGGCTAACTTGTTGCCACTGTTGGAAGTCATCGTGGGAGCCAGAGAAGTCCTTCCTCTATGGGAGGTGATGCTGAATTTTTTCCTGACTCGAGTGGGAGAGACGCTTGAATTCCTCGCGTGGTGCTAAAGTGCTGCGGAGCAGAGCGGAGCTGGCTGTGAGCTCTGCAGCAATGCAGAGCCAAGCAAAGTGGACATATCTAAGTGTGAATCCTTAGGATCTTTTGTAAATGCAAACGTCTTGCAGCCTGTGCTGTACAGCGGCTCTACACCACTGTGTATTTTGATTCCTTTAGAACAGTAAAGAGCAACATAGATTTCTTCCTCCCCCCTCTGGCCCCTGAAACTTCGAGCCCTCAGAGGCCTCTTGCCAGCCAGGGCAGGGTCCTGGTTTCAGCATCATTTCCTGTGTGAACCTCTGCCCTCCTGTCTCTGGGTACCATAACTCTGCGGCCAGGCTGTCACAAGCTCTCTTCCTGCGATTGTTATCCCGACATCTCCCCTCCAGTTTGTTTTACAGCACAATGATAGCGAGCGCAGGGAGGAAGGAGCGGGGAGGAGCTCCAGTTGTGAGAGGACTTGTCCCTCCTGGTATTGCTGGCTGTCTGTGGGAAGCTGTGCCTGGCTTTCTCACCCGCTGGGGGAAGGGCTGATGGATGGGGTGGGGAAGCAGCCGGTACCCCATGGCAGGGGATCCGTGAGATGGAGCTGGTGGAAATGGGAGATGTTTGACCCACCAGGCCTGATGTCAGGATTACAAACAACTCATCTGAGGGCACTTATCACTGTCTGCCTGCAGCCTCTGTTTGCTACCTGACTGCAGCCAAATGATGTTTTAAAAGTGAATTTCAGAATATAAAAATAGCCTTTAGTGAATTAGGCCTAAGATCCTTCTCCTCCATTCTTATCTCTGCCTGGGACCTATTGGCCTCAAAATAAGAGTTCAAGATTGAGGCATGCCTCTATCCAGTGAAACACCTTCACATTCAAGCAAGGACTTTGAATTTATTTTGTGGAAAGCATGTAATTATAACTTCAAGTAGATGGATAGCTGGAACACACTGAATTTTCAAGTTACACATGTATTTTCATAAATGTCATATTTTCATTTTCCTTATTTGTCATGTTAGATTAAATGAATAGCAAATAATGTGCTCCTAAGTAGCACATTGAGCTCCTAAAATACGATGTAGTATTACTGTCATTGGTGTACACAAAATGCTTTGTTAAATTTTACAAGTTGAGAATCTTCATCAAGAAGGTACTTGCTGCTGTTGAAGCTTTCACTCAAATTTCTTGTTAAGAGGAATAAATCACAAAGATATTAAATAAAAAATTGAATCTCATTGGCTACCTTTAAAAAATGCAGTAAAGGTCTGTGTTGAGTTTGTGTGGGAAGGTTTTGGTAGCAGGGGGACTACAGGAGTGGCTTCTGCGAGAAGCTGCTAAAAGCTTCCCCCATATCCAATGGAGCCAATGCCAGCTGGCTCCAAGTCAGACCTGCTGCTGGCCAAAGCCATGCCCGTCAGTGATGGTGGTAGTGCTTCTGGGATAACAACATATTTAAGAAGAGGCAAAAGTTGCTGTGCAACAGCAATTGCAGCCAGAGAAAGGAGTGAGAATGCATGAGAGAAACAACTCTGCAGACACCAAGGTCGGTGAAGGAGGGGGAGGAGGTGCTCCAGGCACTGGAGCAGGCATTCCCCTGCAGCCCATGGAAGTTAATGGTGATGGAGCAGATATCCACCTGTAGACCATGGAGGACCCCAAACCAGGGCAGGTGTACGCCCAAAGGAGGCTGTGATCCTGTGGGAAGCCTGCAGTAGAGCAGACTCCTGGCAGGACCTGTGGCCCCCCATGGTGCAAGGAGCCCATTTATTTCTCATTATCCCACTCTGATTCGATTAGTAATAAACAAGTCGAATGTTTTGTTCATAACGGTATTTTGTTGAGTCATCTCTTCCTGTCCTATCTCAACCCAGGAGCCTTTTTAATATTTTCCCTCCCCTGTCCAGCTGAGGAGGGGAGTGATAGAGCAGCTCTGGTGGGCACCTGGTGTCCAGTCAGGGTCAACCTACCACAAGGTCTCTGGTCTTTTAGAATAACTTTCACTAAAACCATTACACCTTTCTTAGAAATGATGTCTTGTGTATACTGCCTCAAATCCTAGAAGCAAGCAGGCAGAATAAAGCTGACTTACCATGTGCAGACATGTGTGCAAATAGCAATAAGGACGGAGTTCACCCATCATCTGTGAACAAGGCTTCTGAAGGCAAACTAAAATACTATGGGTTACTTAATTTAAAGCTTTGGTTAAATATGAAGCCTGAGCAAATGTGATACAGAAAAAGCAATTGAAAACACATGCCAGGCAAAAATATTCTAGAATTTGTGTGTTGGTATGAACCTTAGATGAAAGTAAGTTATCTAAGCCTGCCCTGGCTTATTCCTTTGCGAGTGAAGAAGGGGAAGAGGAGGTGTTCTCAGCTGTTGTGCAATGTAAGTCTGCAGGATGCCTCATCTAAGGATATATATACACATACGTATAAGTGTATATGTCTATATATATAAAAATACTAGTGGCTTCTGCTGATCTGTGTATCACATGTCTTTATATATATGAAAAAATGAAACAACGTAGAATGGCCAATACACAAATAATGGTCTTGCTGCAAAGGCAGATGCATGCAGCCTTAAGGAGACATGTAACATCTATGTGCTAAAATCCTGTTTCTGCAGCAGATATTCTCATATTGTGGCTGTAAAAGTGAAGCAAATACATTACGTTATTGTCTAAAGATTAAGGTGAATCAGACTTGAGACGTTTCTTCTGATGAGGAGGTCTTTCATTGTTGTAGTCTTGCTGCTAAGTTTCCACACACAGTTTCTTTTTAAATAGAAACTTTTGTTGCTCTCATCTTTTCTCTGTAGCAGGGGTCATAGCTATTTTCGCTCTCTTGGCACATGGTTGAATAAAGCCCATCTTCATAGGAAATTACTGAGTAAGAAATACTGTTCGAAGAGTAAGACTTAGACTGCTGTGCTGTAGAGGGAGTTGTTTTCTGTTCTTATGGGGTTGCCACTGGATTTAATGCACAGCCTTGGAGAACTATTTTCAGTAATATCTATGTAAATAACTCGTCTTTAGCAGTGTGACTGGAATGAAGGTATCCTAAGACTCGATTTTATGCTTAATCTATTTCCTCTATTCACTTTTAACTTGGTCATTAAGGATAGAGGATATTCTGGGAACAAAAAATCATATTCATGGAATTTGAGGAAGATAGATTTTTGATGGATGGTGGGTGATAAATAAGAGAATGTTACAGATGTTGCAGGTAGAATGATCCGCAATACAGAGCGATGTTCACGTGCAGCATTTTAAAGGAAACTTTGTAGGAAACAAAGCTTCGGAGTGTGGGGCTGCTAATGAAGCCACTAGCTCTTGTATTCAGAAAATGAATGCCCGCCTTGATTTTTGCCTTTGAAGTGTGGTTTTCTAATGCATAAAGAAGAAAACATCTTGAAGGTAAACCAGTCCTTTCACCCATGAAAGTCACAGCATGTTGAAAGGTTGGTACAAAGTAGATCCTTCCAATTTCTCTCTCTATAGCAGTTATGCCTTGTAGGAGAAGCCTTAATGGGTAGGTGTAGGTGTACTTGGGAGGAAGACTGTGTAGTACACGTAGTACATGCCCTCCTCGGTCTCTTTTTGTAGTCTGGTTGTCCTGGGCTGTCAGCTTTTTGGGTCACTGACTCTGTAAGCCTCTATGCCTGGCACAACGGGGCCCCTTTCTGCTCAAGGTCTCTGGGTGCTACTGCAGTACAAATATTTAATGATAAAACATGCTTATCTCCCGCCAAAAATCTGGCAACATCCTTATCGAGATATTATTAAATTGTCAGTTCAACCATATGCCGAGCATTTTAGGCGAACAAATGTTCGCGCTGGCTTTCGCGCAATACGTGAAGACTCGGAGAGAGACAGGTGGCCGTGTTTACACCATCGAGTACTGCTCGGTTCCTTACAAGCACTAAGTTGCATTAAGTGAATTTTGCTTTATAGCAGCTTAAAAATTCATGGACTTGATGCACTTGAGACAATGTTAATTTGGCTACACTTAAAATGTTAAGCATAGGTCAGTGGAACCTACTTATTTTGCATATTAAAGACATCTCTGCATTGCCCATGAGAAAGAAATGGGAGAAGTAAATTTATCAGACCCTCCCCACAAAAGAACCCTACACTTGGCAATAAAAGCATGGTTTAAAGTTTAATAGGGTTTTTTTTTTCAAAGTAATTAATCGAAAAATGCCTTCATCCATAAATTTCATTACTTCTAGTATTTGCCATCAATAAACACTCAGGAAAATCCTGGTGATTTTTTTTTTTTTGTTTAGACACTCTGTTCCATCTTTTCATCCACTTTCTCCAGATGACATCACTTATTATCACACCCTCGTTCTTGGGATACGTGAACTTTAAGATCCACCAAGTTATTGTCAACTCTTCCATTTTATCTTCAGTTTGTCTCTTTTTTAGGAGTGAGAAGTGGGGATGTTGTTCTGTCACTGCACTAGCATTTTTTCCCACACTTTTATTCTTGGAAGGTAGCCTGTCTGGCAAAAAATCAAAATAGTCTGATTTTGTGAACATGCTTGGAATTTTCTTTCAGAAATCTGTAGTAATACTTCAGAGTCTTAGCTGTGGTTAATCAAAATGATATTTTGATTCATTTCAGTGTTGAAGATTTTTTTTTTCTCTTCTATGGTCTTGCTTTAAAAATAAATTAATAAGTTAGTCTGTTGCGAAAGCTATCTGCTACGATAGATATTTGCATTCCTTTCATTAAGAATTGTATTCTCTTCTGGGGGTCTGCTACAGCTTGTGGGATTTGAGTCCTTTTTTTTTTTCTTTTTTTTTGAAAGATAAACTTTGTACCAAACTTCTGCAATGATAAATGAGATAAGAGGGAGATGGTATTCTTTCTTGTCTTCATCTGTTGATGGCATTTGAATGCATCAGGAAGTAATGAGCTGAAAATGTACTGGAGATTTTTTCAGAAAAAGAAATGCTTTCAGAATGCTTAATGTGAATGAATTTGAAGGAAGTTGCAGATCTGTCTTTATTGATGGATATCAATAATTCTGCTTTTTCTGCCTGAGCGATTTCTTTGGGAGAGAGAAGTTCACATGCCGGAAAAAGTTTATAAGCATAAACTTCAAGAATATAAATATTTGCAGTCTTTGATGTTATTCTAGGGGAACTTGCCTCACCCAAAGCACCAGAAGCTTTTCCAATGTCTTAATTATTTTTCTGACCCATATATTACTTTCTCTGCCATCTTTCTTTTGCTGAAATGAGAGTCTGTGACCATAAAGCTGTCCAGCAGCTCACAAGTACCAGGAACAATGTCACCTAGCCCTTGGTTGCCTCCCAGCGCCTTCCTTGCAGGCTGAAGCTAGAATAATTGGACTCCCCTATTGGCAACGTACCCTGAGTCCTCTCAGAGGAGCTTTGCAGCTGATGGACATCCCCAGGGGTGCTGAGGGAGTGAGAAGAGGCTGCTGTTTTGAGCAGAGCTCCTCAGATGTATACTTATAGCTGTCTGGGCCTTTTAAGGGTTATTTAAACTTCATCCACATAGTAGCTGGAATACAGCTTGTAGTGACTGTGTCTAAGCAGAGAGATGGTACCATCTCCTCAACCCATCTGCTCTTCAGTCCATTCTGTGCTCTATGGAGAGGTCGTTGTTTGACTGCTGTATTCTTCAGGAAAAGTCCACTGTCTGACTGAAACCTGCTCCAGAGCAGTGTAAACCAAGGCTGTGCTGGGCCAACTCTGTTTCAAGGGGTGGACAGAGTACATTGGAACCTCAGTGACATGGTTTTGGAAAGCTTGGACAGTGATGAGTCAGTGTCCAAGATGGTTTGGGAACATGAGGCCCCTTGTAATTTTCCATTTAAGTATTTGAAAGTCTTTTACGCCAAAAGTGCAATTCCTTTGGAATTGTTGTGAGCCAAGTTATCAATAGAGCACAAAGGCAGCATGGATCAAAGTGCTGTTTGAGGCAGGGTATGTGGCCATCCCTCCCGTGGCAGTGCCTCACTTCCCTTGCACTATCTGCCCTTTTCCCTAGGGGATCACCATTTTTCTGTTTTAAGAAAAAGCATGTTTACTGTGACAGTGGTCAGACAGTGACAGAAGGAGGCTGTGGAGTCTCCACCCTTGGAGATACACAAAACCCAAGTGCACCCGGTCCTGAGCACAGGCCTAGCAGATCGAGCTGTGAGCAAGAGGCTGGACTAGATGATCTCTCAGTGGTACCTTCCTGCCTCAGCTATCCTGCAATTCTGTGATCTCTCCCTTAGCCTATCTCTGCTGATGGTCTTCTTGTATACCCTGGAAGGTCTTCCTATGCTGCAGCTTGGCTTTGGTTTCAGTGGGAGGGGGAACAGTTGCAGGGTGATTTGATCTCCATGAAGCTGCTCTGAATCAGTTTGGGCAGCATTATTGAGGAAGATCAGTCCGATGAAACCCACGGAAAATAAAACAGAGCAAGGTTGTTTGCTGGGGACTTCGGCGTAACTCCATGTGTCTGTACTCTGGTCTACTCCATCACTGACTTTTGGACTTTGCTATGCTTGTTGTGGTGGCAAGAAGCTGCCTGTGGTTGGGCTGAAGGCAGGGAAAAGTAATGAAGTTGCTGATGGGTTGCTGTGGTCCTGTTGGCTTCGATGTCATTACCAGCCAGAGTTGGGGACCATTGGTGCTACCCTGTGTTGTCTGTGGTTGTGTCTGTAATACAAAGCACCCACCAGCTGGCAAGATTAGGTGGCTGTGAGTCCAGTGACTACTGTAACAAAGGTTCTAGAAGATATTTTTCCCTCTTTCAAGGGGTGTAATAAAGGCAACATATATAAAGTGAGTGGTCTTGTTGCATTAATATAGAAAATGAATTCTTCTTTCTTCCTTCTTATAATGTGTCATCTACCTGTGGCCTAAAGCAGAAGTGTGTGGTTGCTGTCACTGAGATACTACAGAAGTAAATGACACTGAAGTTAAATGAGTCAATTTAAAAGTAAAGTCACCTTTCTAGTTGGATGAACAAAGATGTCTCATCACAGCTGTGCTGAAGAGTTTTACTAGCAGTAAATCAAACTTTGGGATATGTTAGTAGTCACACAGACACAGCAACAGTTAAATGTTGGCTTCGAATATCTGAGCTCTTTTTTAAGGGTTGCTTCCCATTATGAAATAACTTTTGACTGAACTGAGCGTTAGTAGCACTTAATCATTATAATTATAGTTACACTGATGGCTCTAAACCACTGGTTTTAATGTACTTAGTATTTTTAAAGGTTGGAATTTCTAAGAAATATATTTGTTCTTGGTAGTTTTTGTTCTTATTGCAATGCCTAGATGCAAAATTAAGAAAGGTGGTAGAAGGTGATTCTTTTGCTGTTAGGAGTTAAGCACGTAGGAGCTTACACTATGTCAGAGCATGAATAAACTTCAGTGTGTGGCTCTGTAACTAAAAATATAACCAAAAATATAGGTGTGTACTGTATCTGCTGATGTTATGAGGTGCTGAGTTTGCTGTTCCTCTTATCATGTTCCTTTGGGCTCTATTGAGTATGAGCAAGCTTTTAGTTTAAGCTTTGATTTTTGTGTCATCTCTTTAAGCTTAAAAAAGGTTTCATTGACTTCATATATAGAGGGAAATGTGGAGGGGAAGAAAGGAAATGGAGGGCACTGTTTGCTTATGTGCACCTGACTGTATTGCTCTCTGTTATCATGAAACGTCATAATCCCATTCTTGTTTCACTTCCCTTTCCCCCATATCCATATTACATTTTTAAGTCTTTTATGCAAAATATGTCAAGCCAGTTATTTAATCATCTTAACAGAAAAGTTTGGTCTCAGTTGAGTGCCAAAATTCAAAAAATTTGTATTAGCTTTTTCATCTCAGCCTAGAACTGTTAATGTGTGCCTGTCTCCTACCAAACATCACTAGCTCTGCACAGCCTTTATGAACAATATTTATATACATGAAATTGGCCATTGCCAAGGAAGACAAGCTAATGGTGAGAAGTTGAAGGCTCTTGATTCTAGGGATTGGGAATATATTGACGAAATATGTCTTTTAAAATGAGGGTCCATTTTCTTACTTGTTTCAAAAAATCCTGGAATTCCCTCTCAGCTCAGTAGCTACTGACAGTAAAAAAAAAAAAATATATATATAGTAAACATGGTTGTCTGGCTGAATAAGGTTCCCAAAACCTATCAGACTCTTGAAAGCAGTGTATGCCAAAACCCAGGAATTGCTTATAGAAAGTTCAGTACTGTCCAATGAACTTTGCTTCTGATTCTGTCCCTTAAAAAAGGGGAGGGGGAGAAATAGCAAGCAGTTTTAAAATTTCTCCGACTCTTTTTATAGTGTAGCCTCACACATCTGTTTCTGCTGTGGTGCAGTCACGCTCCGGTGCCTCCCTCCCTGAAGTGTGACATGTCTCTGTGCCTCGGTTTACATGATGCCTGCTTTGGGGAGGGCAAGCATTTTGGAGGTGACCCCACCTGTGCCTTGGCAGGCTGAGACCTGACCAGCATCCCTTCATCTCCAACCACAGGCAGGGATGTTCCTGGCTCTCCTTGATGGGATGATCGCTCTCCTGCCGCAGCTCAGAGCCCCTTTAGAGGGTGGCCATGCAATTTTGGGGCTGCCCCGTTGCTCACGTTCATGTCCATTGGCAGTAAAATGGCTGGCCACGCTGTAGTGTGCTGTTTTCTGGGTTACGCAACCAGGATATTGGACTTGGTTGCGTTCCCCCAGTCTTGTGTCTTTAGCTGAAGCTCAGACTTCAGAGGCTTGTGGTTAGCGAGTGTCTTGTGTGTGTGGTGAGGGTGGGACCCTGGGAAGGGACTGCAGTGCTCTGCTAAGTGAACATCCAGTTTTTGTTTGAATTTAACTCTTATTTTTGGAACCATGGGTGACTTATTCTTGGAACCCCGTTTTTCAGAAACCCATCTGCACGCAATGTTGCCAGGATTTCTGGTACAAATATTTTGTCATTTGCTCTTGAGACAATCTGTTGTTTCAGTCCTGGATGAAGTTTTGTAATATGTTGCTCGAGATACCATGGAAAAATATCTAAGTGGTGGTGTAATCTTGTAGGTGAAAATACAAGGTTATAATTTTTGTTTTAGTAGAAAAACTATTATTTCATTTTATCAATGAACAAAATCTATAACATCTTTTTCTAAAAAAAGCCCAAGACTCTAGTGCACCTATTCTTTCCATATCTGATTGCAGCAGTTGAGTTAGAAGAGAGCCACCTTTTTTTTTCTAAGGAATATTTGGAGTTCTCACACTTGATGCTCATTTTCCTCCATCCTTTCTCACTGATTTTACATGCTCAGAGCATTCGTTGTGCCTGGAAGCCTTTTTGTTTTAATTTTATTTTCTTTCCCTCTAGAGACAGAGCTCATTCCCTTGGCTAGTACCTCCCTTAGTGTACCTACAAAATCCTACCTTTGCTTGACAGTGACAGAGGAGAAGAGTTGGTGAGAACTTGTAAAAGTTGGAGGTTTAAAAACAAGACTTTAATTTTGAATGACAATTCTTATTCTTTATCAGACTTGTGTGATGCTGGACAGATCTCTCCTTTCCCCCTGTATATATGTGCACAGAGACAGATGGCACTTTGGTGTGCTGTTTTAATAATAAATGGCAGTATGCTACAAATACATTTCTTAGGGAACCTTGTCTGAGTACTCTGAGTCTTACAGCCAACCATGTTGGGTTCTGCTGTTGCCAACAATGTGATCTCCCTTTTGGGTCATCATGTAGGGGGCACAGGAAGATTTTGTAGGCTGGTTGCTCATAGTAACACCATGAGTGTAGCAGCTGAAATTCTGTACCTTGGGATTATTGTTTTTTTTTTTTACTTTTCCATCTTCAGATGTTTGTATTATCTTTCCCTTTTTCTTCCAACCCCAAAGAATGAAACAGAAAAGTCTCCTAATAAGGAGAATGTCAGGGGAACTGTTTTTTGTCACTAAGTGGGAAAGAAAGGGGAATAAATGCACTTGCTATGGTTGATACTGGAGCGTATATGTTTACCTGTTCTCTTGGCTCTTCTATTTAACTGGCAGTCACTTAGAAGTTAAATCCCCAGCCTAGCAAATGATTTAAGATTTCAAATGAATTAAAAAAAATTCTGTTTTCCAAGATAGCTTTCTGGAGGTGAATCTCATGGAATCTGCAGACAGGAAGGTCCAAAACCTCGGGAAGCAGATCCAAGAAGCTATAGGAGAAGACTCTAATTAAGAGTTAGGTCAGCTTTGTGCACCCGGAAAAGCTGTTGCAGATGAGGTTTCTAAATGTAAAGAGAGAATGATCTCCTCCTGCTCCAAAACTGGAGCATGAGTCAAATTGTTGCCAGCTTTATTTTGGCAGAGGCAGCGCTGGAGGCGGTGGCTGATGCTAAAGGTGTGCTAAGAAAAGCTCCTTTCTGCAAAGAGTGGCTTTAAGTTTGAGGAAGCTTCACATACTCACAAAATTCATGTAGAGTCCTTACAAATACTGTTCCTCTTGGCGCTTGCCCCTCTTCCCATGCCTGTAGCTGGCCTAGGAGCAGGCAGGAGGTGCTCCTTGCTTGCCATTGCCAAGAAATTCTTTTACCTGGTGCTTTGCTCGCTCTTGTTTGGATCTCTGGACACCATGCGCCTGGCAAGCTTTCACGTGCCGGTAGCTCCTCCGTCCAGGAGAGGTGGGCAGGGCCGAGAGCACGTAGCTTTGCTGGTGCACTTAACTTTCACTTGTCTTTCCCCTGCAAAATAAATAAATAATTGACGTGCGAAGGGGAAAAGCGTGGGAGGAAAAATGTCAGGAAATCCAAAGGTGAAGCTATTTCCTCCCTCAGCAATATTTTTCTTCTGTGTGTTGTTTCTTCTCGTCAAACAATGGGGAGAGTTTGAATCCATTCTTAACTATCAGCCTCGCTATTGTTTATTCACAAATCCTTTCATGTGTGTGACGGACCTCAGGAAAAACCCACACTTCCATTGTGAGTCCTCTGGGCAGGCTCTCCGTGGTGCAGTGCCAGTACAACAGGGCTCCAAGCCCTCCTTTGGGGTCCCCCCGTGCCAATGAATTAATACTCATGGTGAAGTATGTGATGTGCATGATCTAAAGGTGTAGGCTGTGAAATTTGATAACTCTGGCAAAGGCTGACTTTTTAAAAAGGCACATAAGTAGCCAAGATACTCAGAACAAGGATTTCTGATGTTAATTACTTAAGCGTAAGGATGTTTGCTAGCTTTCTGTGTGTGTTCATGTGTGAACGCACACTTGCATTTGGGGGAAGGGGTGTTTTGCTGCAACAGGTGAAAGTTAGTTCTGTAGTATAAAACAGGAAGCAGATGGGTACTAATTAAAGCCCTGTTGATGATGAAAGGGTGACTGAGCTTTTGAAGCAGCTGCTTTCCTAATTTTATTCATAGCTGGTAGGTACTTTATATAAGAGCTGGCCTCCCCACACTTCATTGTTTTCGTGAAGCCAGAGGAAATGCGTGTGCATGTGCGTGTGTGCTGCCACGGCTGAGGGACGGTGCTTGCAGCGCTTGCTGTTTGCTTCCTTCTCTGTGCTGGAGAAAATGGTGTTTTCTGAACGTCTGACAAAGGTGCCAGGCCTCTTTTCATCTCCCTCCTCTTCTCCCTCTGCCTTTCCACACACCAGTGGGCATTGGGCTGGTGGGAGCACCTCTTAGCAGTGGTGCCGTAGATAAGGGAGGCTGTCCTACTGAGACTTACAGGTTTTTGTGTCTCGACTCATCGGGGAGAGCTGCATCTGGAAGAGAAAGTTATTTTTTGTGGCTGTTTGTTACTACTCTATTATACTTTCACAAAGTGGTTAGAGGGTCAACAACTGAAATACCAGTGAGGGTGTCAGCCTCCGCTATGTGAGATCTGCAATTGTCATGATGGTCTTTAGTCTTCACAAGTACTCTTTATACTGCTTTTATTGCCTCTTCTTTTATCTTGGGGCTCGTAGGATGAATAATGAAATCTTCCAAAAAAAAAGGAAACAGAAAGATTCATGCATGTTGTATCAAAATGTAGTCAGGGCAAAAACAGCAGGAAAGCAGGGCAGATCTTTGTACAGAAGAACTAGCAACAGTAATCGTAGTGTTTTAATGCACTTAATAGAAAATGTGTGTCAGACATAAAGAAATAAATGGTAGAGTTTCTGTTGACTTGAGTAGCATAAGTTTTGTCCATAATGAATATATTGAATCATTGAAACCTGTTTACTGGCAGCTTTTGCCACTGGGAATTGGTGTGGAGGAATTGGTTTCTTCATGGAGAAAAGCACCAATGTTCAGTCCTGGTGTTGGAGATGTCGTCGTTTTGGTAGAAATTAAGTAAACTTCTTGTGGGCTGGAGGAGAAAGAGAAGGAGGAAAATTTTGGTCGGCGATGCGCTTGAGTCCAGTAACAGGCAGATTTAAGGGATAGCAACTGGGGTGTGGGGGAGTATCTTCTGAGCAGCTATGATGAAACTGCTGTACAACACGCATAACAATCTTTAAATCCTTCTCTGTTAGTGCTGTTAGTGAGGGTTATTCCCCCAATGTCTCGCGAGAAGATGACCACACATTGGCAGAGCTTCCTAGCCTGGGACCTGCTCTTGTTTGTTCCCTCCACTTGAGGGTCTGACAGCTCTCTCGGTAGGAATGATCCCAAAAACCTCTTGCCCCTCATGGTGGGAATGAGAGGAGGCAGCATTTGGCTGCATTTCTGGTTATGGGCTCAGTGAGTTGTGCAGCATCACTACAATCAAAACTATTTGCTGGAGTTTACCAAGTGCCAGAACCTGGTCCGTCGGAGCTTTCCTGCATGCACAGGCTGCAGGGTTATGAGTTCCCCTCTGCAGTATTGGTTTCTTCAGTGTTGTGGTTTTTATGACCTCTTGGTGTTTGTCAAGAAGCTCTTGCTGTTTGAGTGTACTTTGACATCGGGCTTGTGTTATCTCCTTTGGCCTTATCCTTTACATCGGCCTTCTGACAAAGTCAGGGGGCTGGGTTTAATCTTAGGCGGCTCTTGCCCTTTTTCTAGAGTCAGCAACTTAAAATTGTCTATTTTCTTCCTGTGGTGCAGGTGCATTTAAGGCAGGATTACAGGAAAGCCAGTGCAATCAGAGAGAGGCCTCTACCTCCCCTAGCTGCCTTCTGAAGGATTTTTAAAGCATTTTGGAGGCCTTAAGAGTCTGTGGGCTTCAAGCTGAGAACAACTGCACTAGAAAGGATGTGAGTTTGCCAATAGACATGGTTAAAAAAATTAAAAATCCGTATGGTTAAGGCTATTTGAGAAGTGGGCAGCCTCTGTGGCAATGCAGAGGAGTTGTGTGAGCTGATGCAAAGGTTCCGGTGTGCCCTTCGCTGGGCCAGGAAGCAAGCGCCTTGGCACTGCTGCTCTCTGGCAAGTTCTTTCTTGGGGTAAAAGGCCCTTATGCCTGCTTTAAATGTGTTTCTGTGGCATTTTTTAGCCAGCCACACTGCATAGATATTGCTGCAGCTGGGGGATTTGTACAAATCACAGACTTCTCTACAGTTCTCCTTAGGGGTGAATGTGTATCACAGTGCTCTGGTTGATCATGTTCAATCTTGAATGTTTTCCTGTTTGAATACTTTAAGCAAAAATAGATGGAAATAGGTGAGAATTGCTAAAAAAAATATTTTCTGTTTAAAAATTACTTATTTTTTTAAAGAGCTGTAGAGCACGGAGATTTGTATTTTGTTATCAAAATTACTCAGCTACTACTCTCCTTGAAAAATCAGTCAAATGTCTTGAATAGTGGGAGATGGCTGCTGCTGTTTGGCAAACTTTGAGGAAGATAACTCTGAGCTTCCTTATCAGATGCCCCAGAGATGCCTGGTGCTGAAGGAAGTAGGCAGCAGTGGAGGAGTGAATGAGGGGTCCTTGAATAATTGGCAGAGGAGGAAAAAGGAGGATTTAGCCCGTGTCCATTTTGCCAGTTGCAGTTATTTGAGCACAGTTTCCATTATTTGAGCCTGATGCGTGCAATGCATTTTTAAGTGGTAGGTCCTGAACTCGGCTGATGCCTTGAGAGTTTCATTGAAAGGAGTATGTAAGGGCATACTAGACTCTGGTAGAATAATAATTGGTGCCCAAATATCTTCAACGTACTAGGTCCAGATCCTTCACTCACTGTTCTAAAGCTGAGTTTTGGAGTACCTTTCTTGCAGAGCCAGCTTTGGAAGAAATCTTCTTTCCTTCTGCTCCCTCTCCTTCCTAGGTATATGAGGAATGTGTAGTTAAATCAGAACAGTTGTTAACTGTAGTCTTTTTAAGAGATACAAACTTAATCTTGCAGCCAACAACAACTTGCTTGTAAACACTGAGGTCCAGACTCTGCCCTGTGAGCAGATAATTATTCTGTTATTATTTTCTATGTTTTTATTATTTTTATTTTTGGAGGAAGAGTAGTGAGTGGGGGAAGAGTAAAGGAGGGAGAAAGGGGTAGGGTAGGTAAGTTTTTCTATTATTATTTAAGGCCAAGGACTGTGAAGTGGATACGTTCAATATGCTCAAGTGTAAAAGCAGATAAACTGCAATTATTTATGTTTACTCTCAACTACTACCACTGCTTTTTTGAAGCTTCAGATACCAACTTCGTCAGAGGCTCCAGTACAATATTGCTCTGTTGAACAGACTGCTTTGATGTAGCTTTGTCAAACTGGCATACTTTAATTTAATTTAAAATAAAATAAGAGAATGGTGATGCCTGAGATCAAGCTTTGTATAAGTATAGCTGATGGTGTGAGAGAAGGAAAAGAAAAAATTAATGGATGGATGCACATGGTCTTATCTTTAGGAAAACCATCTTTGCCAACGGTTGCTCAGTTGGCAATAATTTGGCTCAGCCCAATCCCCAGTTGCTATGTTTCAGGGGCTGACATAGCAACTTTGGGAGTTTACAGCTAGAAAAGGTTCACGAGCTCTTCTAATTTACAGACATGCTGACCTGCTCTTTTTTACATGTCTCCTTGTGCTTTTATTTAGTTACACACTTGAAATTTGGGGATGGAGGAAGGAGTTCTGTTGTTACTGGTTTGCCAGAAATGTTCTGCAGGTAAGTTGGCAAACGTGTTCCAGGTCTAAAAGAAGGATATTTTTGGGTGGCTGTAGCACACTGAGGTTTGCTTGGGTGGATTGTAGATGTCTGCAAGAAGGAGGAGTTATCTTGCCAAGCACCTTTATTTTTAAGAGTCAGAAGCCTGTTTTCCTAGAAAATTATATATTTCAAAGTTCATGTTAGGGGGATCCAAAATAAGGTGTTTTTAGGTGGTGTTATTTGCTCTGCCAGTTCAGAATAGCAAGAATTGTATTTTGAGCCTGTGTCTTTGGAGGACTTGCGGCATGAATTGTGATGTTATGTCAGAACTTGAGCACTTAAATTTTGAAGATCTATTTTTCCCAGAGATGGCCAAAGGAAAGCATGTAGTGTAACAGTCATGTTTCTTCTCTCTTACTCATTGGGATTCCTAAGACTTCTCTAATGGGGGAGAGGCAGAGATCCTGCTACATGAGAACTAAATGCTTGAACCATGAAGTCCAACTATAGTCCCTATAGAAAAAATCCTTGAGAAATTCTTCAAGTGTGGTTCTGTAATTTCTGCTTTGGTGCAGAGATTGTTTTATATGAATTGAGGGACTTTTAGAATGACGTCTCTCTTTTTGCTAATCCAGAGGGCATATTCTCAGTAGTTGCGATGGGTTGGTAATCACGTCCACAGCAGACCATGATCCTGGTGAGCAGTGCGGATGGCACCGCAGTTCAAAGTCTCTTCTTTAACTCTCTGCTGTAGTATCAGGGTGAAGGTAGGCAAACAGTGCCTTGCTGGAGCTCTGCCTCTTCCAGCTGCGTTCCCTGCAGTGCCTGTGCGTGCGAGCTGCCTCCAGAAGAGATTTGTTGGTTTTCCCATGATTTCAAAACCAACCTTCAGCAAATATGATTTCTTTGTATTCTGCTTCTTTTTTTTTGTCCTGTTCCTTGCTCCTTTTTGTCTGTGTTTTGTTCTGACCATGCTTGTGAGCCAAATCATAGCTGTGTTTACAGGTTGCAAAGCTGTGTGAAATTATGAATTATCTTCTTGCTGCTGTAAGTCAGCAGTGGACAGGAAGAAAGTTGAAAATACTGAATAGGCAGCATATTGCTGGGTAGGCACTTAATGTTGTTACAGTGTGATATAAGTTAAAATATTGCTTATTTCCTCTTCGCTATTCAAAACAACCTGAAGCATGTTATGACCAGGATCTAAACAATAACTGAAAATGTAAAAACAAACGTTTTAACAGAGAAAAGCATGGCTTGCCAAATATGGTGCGTAATTTATGACTACATGGATAATCAACAAACAAAATACTTGAAAACACCTGACTTTCTGGGGGAAGACTTTAATTTCTTTTTAAAACAAACTGAAAATGTGGAAACATTCCCTGTAATATCTTCAAAACTGGAAATAATCAAAAAATGAAACAAGAGCAAGGGCTGCAGTGTATGCTGGAGTTTGCCAGCAGTTTAACAAATCTGGACAGAAACCCATAGATGTATCCATAACAAATTATTATCAAACTTCATAAACAAACTGGGCTAGATAAATAATATTACAAAACAAGCATCAGTAAACTTGCTTTTTTCTGTTTCATCCTTGTTTTTAAAGTGGCCCCTATGTGAGCCACAGAATAACTTCCTGTGTCTATTGCAAATGACAGCTCTTACTG
>NW_010187495.1:130186-172615 GCF_000695765.1 Mesitornis unicolor | reverse complement strand
TTCCTGCTATCTTTAATCTGATGTAAATTAGTGTCCTGTGATATTTTATTATTATTTTTTGAAACAAGAGCCCCATTCTGACCTAGGAAGCCAATTCTCTCAAGAAAAGAGCTTGGGCATCTTTAGAGCTGTGCAGGGGGCTGTATTGTCTGAACATCTGCAGGAGGGAAAACTGAACTGTGGTACTTAAAAGAAAGAAAAGGGGTCAGAAGGAGGCAAATACTGAGCAAGTCCCAGCAGAGTGTCTTGAGAAGTTGGATGTTGCAGTCCTTGAATCTGAATAACAGGCCAGGCAGGCTTAGGCTGCCCAGTTCCCCAGGGGCTTTTCATTGACGGAGGATGGGAGCGATGATGGTGAAGTTTACACCAACCAAAGACTGTGACCTCCAGGAGGAGGGAGCCTAATCCAAAAGTTGATAAGGGCTTTTTGAGTTTGTGGGATTAGAGACAGAAGGTGGAAAGCTTTTCAAAATCAGCATTTTCTTCTCTGAACTGATGAGGGTGATGGCAACATCCTTCCTGGAACATCTCCTGTTGCACCAGGCAGTCCCCAGTGTGCACAGAGCCTCCCTGTGTCAGGCTCTGTCCCGGGAATGGGAGAATCAATGAGGACTGCTTCCATCAGGCATGGTGAGACCAGTCTCCTTGTGTATATCAAATGGAGAGAAATAGTAATGACCTAGTTAGCAGGAGAAAAATAGCACCTAAAATGCCTAACGACGTTCATTTTTTATCCCACTCTGGGACCTGTCTTAGTTTGTGTCCAGCGTGGTCCTGTAGCTCTCTAGCAGCAGGTGTGTATGTAAAAGGTCTCAAGCCACAACAGTGTGGATTATCTTCCTTTTAATTATCCAAACTCTACTATTTTACTGTTTTGAAAAATGGCTGTTTGGGTATTATGATGAATGCTGATGCACCAGAGCACTTGGGCTTTACTCTGCTAGTTCTCTTCTTATCATTAAAAACTTGGCTTTTTCTTGTGCTTTTAACTTTTCTTGTTTGGGAAGGAGGAAAGCAAGTAAATACAGAGCTGGTGGTTTAAGTCACTGCTGCCAGATGACATTCTATGGGAATGTGGACTTGCCGGTATGTAGATTGTAAATAGTCCTTTGATTTAATAAGGGTCTGTTAAGTGCAGAGCACAGCCTACAGTAGTAGTGCGGGAATAGGAAAGCTTCCAAAAACGGGTGTGAGGGAAGAAATTATCCTCTAGATTTCCCTCCTCTGTGTGCCTAGCTTGTTCTGAGAAATAGCACTCTGCCTCCCTACTGAAAGTTGAGAGCGTATCTGGGGGTAACTTGGTTCAGAGTTGGTGCTACACGTTTTGCAAGATTGGGCGACTGTGGCTTTATAATGCTGAACAGATGTCCTAAAAACCGGTGATGAGTGCCAGTGTTTCTTGAAACTGTGGCCTGGAGAATGTCACGGAAAGCTGTGTTCAAGAGGAAGATGCTGGCATGAACAGTGCAACCACCCGTCATGAACAGTACAACCACCCGTCATGAGTCCTCCCAGTCCCAAGACCCTCTTGCGAGAAAATAAACAACCAACCCTTGAAGTATAAACCACCCCTTATGGGAAAGAGGATGGCTGCGACTGGCCAGACAGTGGAGAGGGGCAATGCACACTGGAACATAGCTTAAGGCTATAATGAAATTTGGATGAGGGCTTTTTGTGGGCATTGCAGTAGTAAATCATGTTATGTAAAAATCTACTAGGCTATGGGAGCAAGCTTGAATTGGAAAGAGCTCTCCCAAAGAGAGTGTGCTGGTGGTCTGGCATGCTTCTGTGTTTGGGGGGAAAGAAGTAGCAGGGCAAGCTGTGTTCAAAGGAGCTGAGCAGAAACACAATACCTAGTATATGTACTGCCTCTTTAGGAGGTACAAAGAGGAGTAAATGGAAATCTTGGTACTTGCTTCTTGTAACTTTGGCGTGAAGAACAAGTATGAAAACCAGAACACACAGAAAAATGAACAAATATTGCTTGCATAAAGTGATATCCTTTATCTACATATTTGCAGATGATGCAGTAGTTTTAAGAGAACTTAAATCTGATCCTGTTTAAGGTATTTTAAAAAAACCTTAGAAAATCTATTTTTTTTTCTGCAATATTTTATTAACTTGAAAATTATATTTTATTTCCTTTTTATATGTGAGACAGATAAAGGGAGAATTGGGTAGAGGAAAAATGTATTGTAAAAACAGTGGCTTTATACACTAGACTACTCACCTACAAGAGAAACTAAAAGGAAGAGAAATGTCCCTGTCTTTTTTCCTCAGTTTCTCTTGGTTACTACAGCAGCATCAGATATTTACAACATTAGGTGAAATCCAGAGGGTGGTGGTTATTTTTAAGCTGACTCTGTCCCCTCATAAATGTGAAACCTTCAGCATCTTTACCACTAGATGCAGTAGGGAGTCTCTAAAGATGCAGTAAACCAAACAAAATCCCACTCAACTTCCATTTTATTTTCCTTTTTTGTAGTTTTGGGGACTATATTAAATTTTTTCTAGCCTATCCTTGCACTCATTCTAGTAAAAATAAACATCAAATACATAGTGAGATGTAGCGTAAGATACCATTCACCCTGTAAATGGAAGTCTTTGCCCTTCTTTTTACAAGACATGCAGTTTCCTTCAGCCAGGGATTTCCTGTGGGGCACAACTAACCTTGCTGCAAAGGAAGCTTGCTGCTTTAATTGACTCTTTGTTTCTGAAAAACTAGTAAGTACTCAGTGACACCCATGTCCGGAGAATGTGGCTCCTTTGCTTGCTAAAAGAAAAGACTCACTCTACTATGCTGATACAAGTGTCATAGGGAGATATATTTAATTTTTTTTAGTCTGCGCAGAATTTCAGTCAACCCAACTTTTTATGTTCTTGCATCTGTACATCGCCTTGGTATGTTGCTTCCCAAGGTAAGAAATATGGATTAGTGCCTTTCCTGCAAACAAGCAAACATCTCTCTGCTGCCAGACATCGAGCTGTTAGAGCAGGACCAGAGAAAGGCCATGAAGATGATCAGAGGGCTGGAGCACCTCCCCTGCGAGAACCGACTGAGATAGTTGGGGCTGTTCAGCCTGAAGAAGACAAGGCTCTGGGGGGACCTTATTGCAGCCTTCCAGTTCCTGAAAGGTGCTTATAAGAAAGCTGGGGAACTGTTCGCTAGGGCATGTAGCAATAGGATGTGGGGTAATGGTTTTAAAATAGAAAAGGGTAGATTTAGAATAGATATTAGGAAGAAATTCTTTACTGTGAGGGTGGTGAGGCACTGGCACAGGTTGCCCAGGGAAGTTGTGGATGCTTCCTCCCTGGAGGGGAGGCCAGGTTGGATGAGGCTTTGGGCAACCTGGTCTGGTGGGAGGTGTCTCTGCCCATGGCAGGGGGGTTGGACTGGGTGATCTTTAAGGTCCCTTCCAACCCAAACCATTCTGTGATTCTATAATTCTATGAAATAGTCCTCAAGCCTCTCCAGCCACAGCCAGCCTGTGGGCAGCCACAACGAATGGGGCAAGTGTCATGAACTTAGCCCATGTCTCCAGCGCGTCCTGTTTGGCTTTTGCTAAAACCAGCCACAGTTTTAACTTATTTTCCACTGTTATGGGTAGCACATTGCTTGTAAATCCATCACTTCACGATAATCATTCTAACCCTTTAGGTTGTCAATGATTTTGTGAAAGCAAATGGTCTTGATCCATGAAGATGAAGAGTGTGTGGCTCCCTGGTAAAGCATCCAGCTGAAACCAAACATTTATACCTAGGCAAGTGGCAAATGACTACTTTGCTTATTATGCAGAGCTTTTAACATGTAAAGCTTATGTGAATCCTCAGGCAGGGATCTTTACAATTGCTTCACTTATCCGATTAAAGCTTTTGGAGTATCATTTCTTTTTTTCTTTTTAATTAAAATTTCTTGGGAGTTCTCCCTGTGTCCACAAAGGCCAATGCAGAAAATGAGCTCTATTTTCGGACTATGATGTTTCTCACCTCTGTGGTTTACACTGAGACTCTGGCCTATTTCTCACCTTACTTATTCTTATTGGTGAGAATGTGTTTCTAGTGCTCCATTTAAGATGATCTGCTGGTCTAATTAGTATTGATATAGTTAGCACGTATACACATTTGTACCTCTTTAGAGCTAATGAATGTCAGTAAGAGGCAGCTTAGTGTTAGAAAGAAGAAGAATGGGGAAATCTTTCTATAAACAGTGCTGTAGTCTTTGTGATGAATTGGGTGTAACCCTGGAGAGTGGCAGAGGTGAAACAGGCTGTCTGTTAAACAGGAAACGAGTGATTAACCTTTTTTTTGTTCTACTGATCATAATTATTCCCACTGGCTGAAAAAAAATAAACACCCCTTAGTCTCTCTTTACTATACTTGTAGAATAAAATGTTAAGCTATTAGTCATTCTGTCACTGTATGGATGAACTGCTACTTTACTACTCCAAAATTTTATTTTTTTATTTTAATAAACTTTGCTTATAATTGTGATTCATGTTTTCCTTGTAATAACCTGCTTGTGCTCTGCATTCAAGGACAGCTTTGCCTCAAACCGTTACTGCTACTGTGGTGCGCATGTTCCCTCAACCGTCGCGGTCCTGGTTGCTGTGTTAGAGCCTGCAGTGAATAATTTTAAGGGGGCCACCTGCCCATCATGAATCGCAGCAACCTTCATCCCTGCTTTTTGCACTGTGAATCATTTTACTGGTTTTAATCCCCTTGATGAGCACACATTAGCAGCGATGCTAATCTTGGCTGCGCTGTCATTTGGTGTGGCATTGCCATATCAGCAGATGCTGTCTCGCTTATCTTTCTTGAACAAAAGATATATTTTTCTGTACACATGGTGGCCTGCATTCTGTGGGACTGTTCTGCAAGACATTAATTCTGTGATTGACCTCTGATGGTTTATAATTGAATCCTTTATCAGCTTTTCTATGACAGCACCTGGGTCTGATGTCAGGGTGCCCAAGTTATGTGTGCGCCCTCCTGCTTTGCTGTTTTTACGTGACTGACGAATTGCAGCCCAGGCTGCTTGTGAAGGCCAGAGGTCTGAGAGTGCTTAAGGAGGGAGGAGAAGAGGCCCCGGCTATACGGTCATCCTGACTTTGAACTGTTTCTCTTCAGTGAGGCCTCAGTGTTGGCCTCCTATGTCTGCCTCCTGTGTCACTAGTAAGCTTGGGAAATGCTTCATCGTAAGCTATATATGTACATACGCATATATACATATGTATATGTTCCATATTTGTGGAAAACAGAAATGTTTATTTACAAATATGGAACCCTTATATTTGTCAAACTCTCGGTTTCTGCCTGTTGGAATAGAAAGCTTAGAGCATCAGTTTTTTGAAGACAGGATTAGGATTTGCCTGGATCACCAAATACGTAGTTACCCCTGCTAGATTAGAATTTTTTTCATCTGATATTTATTTCTTCGCTTATTTCTGACTCTTCATAACTTTTGGTTTATCCTGATGGCTAGTTTCTTTTGCTTTTGTTTTGTTTGTTTGGTCGGTTTTTGGTTGGTTTGGGTTTTTTTGGTTTTGTTTTTTTTTTGTTTTGTTTTTTTTTAAACAATACTGGGCTGCCTTCTTATTGCTGCCTTTCTTTCACCCCTGTAAAAACTTGTTGGCTTCCCAGATGATTTTACCAGAGAGGGAGGAAGTTCCATTTAACAAATCCCTTTTAAAAAGAGTCACAATTTTCATATGCATCTTCGTCTGTTGTTTTTTCTAATCAGTGTCATTTAGTTTCCTCAGCTTTGAAATGCTAGCAAATGTTTATATATTTGGTGTATGCTGTGTTGATATTATATCATGCCCGAATTGTGATTATAGAAATAAATGTAATTATAAAACGGAGTATTGGCACCGATATAGATGATCGTTAACCAGGTTGTGGCTCTGTCTCTCTCGGAGGTACAGAAAACATATGGTTGGTCATAAGTTTTGGTTGAGGGACATCACATCTGGACAGTATCCAGGAGTGTATTTGCCGTGTGTGTGTGTGTGCTACCCATTTTATGCTTTACCATTTTAATGGTTTTTATGCTCATTTTTTCTAAATGCCTATGTAAAGGAAGTAGGTGGGTGTTGTTATCTCATTAGAAATGTTCATCCTACCATTATGGAAAACTACTTCAAAGGAGCCTGCCTAGAATGAAGAAGAGGGTGTCTGAGGATGGCAATTGGGAATTACTTAAATCCATGTCAGTAGAGGTGCCAGTTCTGACACATAAATATGCATAGCCAAGTCCCTTAAACATCCATGTCTGGAGCTGTGCATGTATTTTTGTGTTACTACATAACGTGATCCAGAGGAGAAAGCTCCAGTTGTTGTGAAATCCCATCCAGTCCCTGGTGCCACGTGTGGCAGCAGGATACAACCTGGAGGATGGCCAAGCCCCTTTGGCGTCCAAAATTTTTTAGTCTTCTACAGCTGTGAGAAGGAAGTACGTGAGGAAAAAAATCTGTGGACTTAACTGCAGAATGTGCAGGACTTAGATTAATGCCACTGACATGTGGTCACCGGAGACCCCCTCTCTGTGCAGAAGAATTATGTATAGTGACCATATTGTGATAACATAGATTCTACCCCCTTTTTGCACATTCATGCAGGGAACAAGAGATGCATTGCTGAAATCTTGTCAATTGAAATGTTCCATGAAAGTAACTCCATGTTTGGAGATGGTGTTTCATGGCTGGTGTTCTGGGAAAGACCAGAACAGATGCTATGCCACCATCTGCAATGAAAAGCAGAGAGAAACAGTGCAAGGTCCCTCCAGTAAGGCTGAAGTGCGTCTGTGCTTTTTCCAGCTGACGCTTCTTAATGGTATAACAGCACAGGACAAAAATGAAGTCAAACAAAAGCACACCCCCCCAAGAACAAAGGACCCAAAAAAGCATGACCTGTTTAGGAGGAAATCCTGCCCTTCCACCTTCATGCAGCTGCAGGTGGCAAATTGCCAGCAACTTCTAAATATGACTCTTTGACCCAACGCTAAGTGACATGCTTTCTGTCCATGCTCTTATCTGGCAGCAGGGAAGGTTTCTGAGTTGTGATCAAAGAATGCTGCAATTGGGTGGCAAAGATAGCTATTTCATTAGCATTTGAAACCTCTGACACTGCAGCCAGATGTGCAGTTGTGTTGGTGAACGTTTTAGATCTGAGAACTACAGTCAGATGCTGTAGTCACAGCCGTTTCAGCTGATGATGGTGCAAGCTGAGTAGCAATATGTGTAGACTGTCCCCTTGGATGAGGTGTAGGAAGCAGTGGACTGCTGAGATGTCTTCTGAATGAAAAATCGGTGGGCAGTCATTAGACTGTTAATTTTAGTAGAAATGCCTGACCTATGTATTATGGAAGTAGTCTTGCTCTTATGGCCTCTTTTGACCTCCTACCTTTTTTATGGCTGCGTCTAGCCTCCAGAGACCAACTCCTTCTGCCTTTGTTGCTAGTTACTGGTGAGTCTTCTTTCTGAGATGCCATGGCATGCTCTTTATTGCAATACCATCAGCATATGTACCTTGGTAGCAAATGCACTTGTTTTTGTGAAATGTATCGTAGAATCACAGAATGTTTTGGGTTGGAAGGGACCTTTAAAGGTCATCTAGTCCAACCTGTTGTGTTCATTCCTTGCTCTCCCTTTCTCTTCAGTACAGGCCTAAAATGTTGTCAGGTTTACCAAAGCAACTGTGTTTTTGGGTGTTTCTCTTTAGTAAAACACCAAGACAATTTACTGAAAAAAATAATTAAATACCTCAACTTTAATTGCAATAAGGGCATGGTTTTTTTCAGCAGTAAGTCAGGTTAAACTTAAGTTGCATGTTTTAGTATGAATATTTCCTGTGTTTAAATGCAATCTTAGATATCAGCAGAACTACTTGCGCCCAAGGATTAAATGGCCAAAATATTTATTTCTTTAAATGTTTTAAAACGTAAAACAGTTTATTTGTTGCTTAGGAGAGCAGCAAGCAGGGCTGTGTGGCTCTGCTTTAGGAGGTGTTGTAAATGCAGCTGAATGATACAAATGTGTAGAGTCAAAGGAATAATTTTCTTGGCTTTGTGAGTCTTATTAGTTGGTATGTGCTGATCATGTTGCATTCAGCAGATACTGATTTTGCATATTTTCACTTTAAAATCAGCGAGTAGTGACAAGCATATCCACAGTTACTGGCTATATGCTGAAGTATGGCATGAAGTCTGTGCGCAGACCCAACAGGAGCAGAGGCTCTGTGCTTTACCTCCAAGGAGGAAACTCAGTCCCAAGAAACACCCCACAGGTGGCAGCAGCCCTGCTGCCGGCCTGACAAGGTTTTAATAAAATTCCTGCACGGATACTCTCGGAGTGATCTGGCATGCATTGTTTCTGGGCCGAAACCCGCCTCAAAATGTGGCTGCTTGCTTTTTGCATCATTCAGGCCAGGTTTTGGGAGGCTTTGCTGCAAAGTCCCTCTGAAAACCGTGGCTGAAGGCATCTCGCAGCATGCCGGGGCCAGCGGTGCTGCCGAGTCCCCCTGCTGCTGACAGCCACACTGCTTTGCCGGCTGCCAAGATCCACTGCTGAAACTATATTTTTTTATCAGGTCCTATTTGCGTCTGGCAAAGATTTGTAGACACAACTTCATTAAAAGCAGTGCATATTTTCACAAGATTTACCTCTTCAACACTTTTTCCAAGTTAGTAAATCATAGCTTCTTTAATGTTCTGCTGGCTGCGTGAAAAACAGGAATTTATGTAACAAGCTCTGAGCCACAAACCTTTTCCTGTTAGGAAAATTTTTTTTTCATTGCTGGCAAAGTTAGGAGACAGCTCTGTTACTCAAAGAGCGACCTCAGATGTCCTCAGTACAATAATACCAGATTATAACATTTTTGATGACTAAGGAATAGCAGCTATTTCTTAAATATTTAACACGTCTGTTGCAGAGAAGAGGGAACTGAGCCTTAGCACGGTATTTTCTTTGCCTGATGTTTTGTGTTTGATATGCTTATTTTGATAGTCAACAGTGAGCCTGAGCCAGCTGGGTATGTTTACAAAATATAGTAAAAAAAATGAACTGGCACAGGAGGTTTTTTAATCAACAGACATGCAGAACAACTTTCTTGCGACATTTCTAGAGCTGGACTTGTGTCAGCCTGGGGTTCGGCTGTGGCCCTTGAGTGAAAACAAGGGCCTGTGCCAGGGCAGCCTCACGAGTCTTCTCAGTCAGCCTTGGGGGCCTGCAGGCAAGTCCAAAGATGGATTTTTGGGCTTACTCTCCCTATGTGTTAGCTGCACCTGGTTAAAATAAAATTTCAAGGCATTCCCTAACACTCTAGCTAGATAGAGGATGGGATTTCAGTTGCAGGGTTACATGCAGTGAAGAGATAAAGTCCTACATTAGTCAGTCAATATGAGAATGGCTTCCTTTCAAAATGGAATAAGGAAACACTCAAATTGTCACTGATGTTTGTTTAACTGGGATAATTTGTTAAAGATGGTTCTCTGGAGGGGAAGGAGAGGTTGGAAAGGCTACTGGGTTTAGGCACATGGTTTGACTCCTTGCTGTGCTTGTTGAACAGCAAGCAGCCATGAGGCCATGTTCTGCCATTTTCTGCTGTCAAAGAGCACCTTGTGCCCCTGTTTGGGGTCAAGCTGCACTCCTGTGGGTGTAACCTCTGGACACTGCTGCCTGTAAAGGTGTTACAGGACTGTAATACCACCTCCTTGCTGCCCTCATCTGAAGGTCTCCTCTTTGACCTCAGAGTAACCATTACTGTTGAGCTCTGCAGGTGGCCAGGCCTGCTTTGGCTGGTTGGCTTTCCAAGGTCCACAACGTGTCATGGCCCTTGCAGGGAATTTGAGCCTGTGGTCTCTGATTTGAGCCAGGCCTCGTGAGATGACTTTTTTCAGTTGGCATGCCTCCGTATGGTCTTTGCTCCTTTTCTTCTGTCAGCTGGATGTATAGGCAATGGGAAAAGTTACGCATCTTTGAGACAGCAGATGTACACAGGAGGACAGGTAGAGTAGAGAAGGTGAAGGAAGACATTTCTGGAGATGCTGCTGTCACAGGCAGCATTCTGGCTTGGGACATAGAGCAAAAGCAGCCAGAGACCAGAGCAGTGGCTGTGTCCGGTTTGCCTCACAAGACATGCAAAGCTCCACGAGCTGTATCATCCACATGGTTTGGTGCTGTAGTGGGTCTTGGGGATCAGGTTAAAAACTTAAGAGAAGTCAGATAGGAGGAAAAAGGTAGGAAAACAGGAAAGACAGAACATGGCTTTTGTAGATCTGGCAGCCATTTAGTGTTTTGAGATAATTGGCCTGCTGGCTTGCTGGTCAAGATCAGCCTTACTACTGCTTTCTAGAAACAGTCTTTCCATTTTTGCTCCCGCAAATTTCTCATTAGACAGCTTGCTAAAAATGACTGCAAATGGAAGGCAGCTACTGTATCACTGATTTCTCTGCCATTAAGGTCTAATTTCTGATCTACCTATTTCATGTGCTGTTTTGTTGTTCCCTCCTACTGTTCTACATGAATTTCAATCCTAGTGAAGACCATGGATCCCCATGTAGACTGTGCTACTGTCCCACCCTGCTACCAGCATCTCTGCATGCTTCTTTCAACACTCTTTAACTTGTTAGTAGGCCTTTTGTTAGTAATTATGTCAAAATATAGGACAGCTTTTCTATTGATATGATGTTCCTTACATGTGCTCAGCAGAAAATTACATGAGGAAAAAAAAAAGTTTATCTACAGCTTGGTAATGCAAAGGGCAGTCTCTTGTTATCAGGTCAACCCATGGGCTTGAATTTTGGATTTTTTGATATTTTTTTCTTCTTCTTCTTTTTTGATTTAAGAACAAAACATGAAACATTACTTGTGGCTGAGGAGATAATGAAAAGCTTCAGTACCCGTGGTCAGTCTTGGCACAAAATATCTTGTGCCCTCAGGTATTAGAAGAATCAATTTTGCAAATTAAAATGTTGATTTTGAAAGAAAAATGTAGTTTTAAGACTGCAGTTCTGAATCCAGTTTTGTCTCTGCTGTTTGCATTTCTTTGTCCCTTATGATGTCTTAGGCAATTTGTAATGTTTGTTTATAAAACTTAGAACTTAATCCTTAACTAATTTTCTTTTATGTGTTTTCTCACATAAGTAATAAAAAAATCACTAATATTCAGTGGCAGTACTCACAGGCTGGCATGTTTACAAGGTCCAGGGATGTGCACAATGAGATGCCATTATAAGGACCATAGAACAGGATTTAGCATTCCTGAACTTTGTGTAAAATAATAATAAAAAAATCCCTAAATGCGATCAGGTTCAGCTCATTAGAGTGAAGCTGATAATGAGATCTTCAGTCATCTTCTTGGTCTTCTGGTATATTTTGTCTCCTTTATGAGGAGTTTGTATTTCAGAACAGCTCCTTCAGTATTTTATTTATCTCTTTATAATGTCAGATGTGATTGGGCCACATGACAGACGAATTGGCATGGCAACTCTCTGCAAGCTTGTTTCAGACAGTTCTAAGTGGTGAGCTGATAAAAGATGTTTCCAGACTGGCATGTTTTCTCATTTCATGATTACCCCAGGTTTTCTAACAAAATGAGAGTATGTTTGCAAAGACAAATACTAGTACACCATAAACCAAGCATGTTTTCTCAATTTCTTACACCTTATTTTGTTTTTTAGAATTCAATCCGTCACAACCTGTCTCTGCACAGCAAGTTCATCAGAGTGCAGAATGAGGGAACAGGGAAGAGTTCCTGGTGGATGCTCAATCCTGAAGGAGGAAAGAGGGGCAAATCTCCTAGGAGGCGAGCAGCATCCATGGATAACAACAGCAAGTTTGCCAAAAGCAGAGGCAGAGCTGCCAAGAAAAAAGCATCCCTTCAGTCTGGTCAAGAGGGAAATGGTGACAGCCCTGGATCGCAGTTCTCGAAGTGGCCTGCAAGCCCCAGCTCTCACAGTAACGATGACTTTGATAACTGGAGTACATTTAGACCTAGAACTAGCTCTAATGCTAGTACGATCAGCGGAAGACTTTCTCCTATTTTGCCAGAGCAAGATGATCTTGGAGATGGGGATGTGCACTCCATGGTATACCCATCATCAGCCACCAAAATGACTTCTACTCTACCCAGCCTTTCAGAGATGAGTAATTCTGAGAACATGGAAAATCTTTTGGATAACCTTAATCTTTTGTCACCTAATACGTCAATGACTGTATCAACCCAGTCTTCATCTGCTACTCTGATGCAGCAAACACCAGGTTACTCGTTCGCATCCTCGACCACGAGTATTGGTTCACCAAATCCAGACTACAGAAAATTTACGTATGCTCAAGCTAGCATGAACTCTTTGCCCCAGATTCCTATGCAGACTCTTCAAGACAGTAAATCAAGCTATGGATCGATAAGCCAATATAACTGTCCCGCAGGACTTCTGAAGGAGTTACTGACTTCCGATTCACCGCCGCACAATGATATCTTGGCATCAGTAGACACTGGTGTTTCCCAGGCTGGTGGCAGGGCGCTGGGCCAAAATGTGTTGATGGTTTCTAACTCGGTGATGCCAACTTATGGCAGTCAACCACCCCACAGCAAAATGATGAACCCTAACGCCCGCCCACACCAAGGACATAACCAGCCAACACCTGCGGTTAATGGTCGTGCCTTGTCACACACAGTGAACACCATGTCACATACTTCAGGTCTAAATCGCTTGTCGACAGTGAAGACTTCGTTACAAGTGCCTATGAGTCACCCGATGCAGATGAACGCTATGAACCCGTACGCCCCTGTTAACAGTTGCAATGGCTATGGAAGGGTGGGGATTGTTTCCCTCCACCAGGAGAAGCTTCCCAGTGACTTAGATGACATGTTAATTGAGCGGTTGGACTGTGACATGGAGTCGATTATCCGTAATGACCTTATGGATGGAGAGACGTTAGATTTTAACTTTGACAGTGTATTGCCTAACCAAAGTTTTCAGCACAGTGTAAAGACAACCACACACAGTTGGGTGTCAGGCTAGGATGTGGTAGGAGGTAAGCTGTGCTTTTTGTAATAAATCTGAAAAGCAACTGACAGGAAAAGAGATGTCAAAATGCTTAAAATCTGGGTGGTCTTCTGTGTTGGTATGTGAAGTGCCTCTATTGCAGTCAGTCATTTTCCAGTCCTTTATTAGTTCATAAATCAAGTTTGCACTGATGCATTAGGATTGCCATGTACCAACTTCTGTTACTTCATGTGGAGCACTAATGTTTTGCTATTAATACTTTAAACAAAAAAACTTTCTGGTAACTAGCAATTAATGAGTATTTTTTTTTTCCTATTTAAGTTATCTTAAAGCTAGTTTGAGCATATTTTAATAGGTTTAATCTTTTGGTGTGAATGTTAATTTGTTCTTTTTGTTTTGTTTTGTTTTGTTTTCTTCCTAGGCTTCGGTTAAATTCTCCAGACTTGTCTGACAGCAGGAACTGAGAAAAGCAGTACAAAGATGTCCTTCGCCTTCCTTTTTAATTTTCTTGACGAAGCTGTGTGCATGCACTAGCTTTTTTGGGGGTCTTTTTTTTTTCCTTTTTTTCTTCCTTTCATCAGAGTTGGCAGCAGAGAGAGTATTTTCCTGTACAGGATGTTTGCCCAAGGTTTGCAGGTTATGTGCTGCTGTAGATAAGAACTGTGCCATTGGAAATTTCATTACTCTGAAGTGCCAAATTCACTACACCATATAATCACAGCAAGGACTCTTACTTACATCATGTTGTGCTTTCGGTTTTGTACAGTATGATCTATAGAAGAATAATTGTTTTTTAAGACTATCTGTTTTGGTCCAAGAAAAGTTTATAAACTTTTGTAAGAATACTGTGATGATCTCATGCCCTAAGTAAGTTTAACCTTCGTTGATGTTACCTGTGTTCTGATGAATTGTGATAACTGTGGACTTGCCTTGCAGCAGTACAAACTGCATTATTTTACTCAAAATTTCCACACATTTCATATGGGAACAGAATAGCCTGTTAAATATCCTACTAAACTCACTGACTATTCAAAGCAAGCAGTAGGTTAAATGCCATTTGATAAGTTACCTGTATTCATGTAAATTTATGCAAGAATATATCTGGATTTCATTGTCAGACTAATGACTTTATTGTTGGACTTAAGATAATTTTTGGAATACTTGCCAAGCTATTTTTCTTAGAATTAAAGTCTACTTTTGTTACATAGGCAATTAAAAAAAAAATCTGAGATCTGGCAGCATTCATAACCTCTTCATTTTGTACAGTATTTTAACTGGATTAAGTACATGTTTTTATAAATTTCCCTAGCACTTGGGAGTGCTAATAAAGTAAACGCTTAATAAGTATCTTGAATACAAAACATTTCTGGCCCTTTTTTTTTGTTGTGTGATGTATAAATATAGACAAGTTATGTTTAGGAACTATTTAATCAGTTTTATATATGCATTTTTAGAAATGTCATCTGCTTCTACTATCATTTTAACTCTGACTACCACAAAGTGTTAAGTATTCATTGTTAGATGCTTGTACAATGCTTCACATTTATATTTATTTCATGGAGGTCTCATAATGTTTGTGGACTCAAAAGCAGGACCTTTCGGAAAAAATCCATAATTTTAGAAAAATTAATGACAAAATTGTAATTTGTCTTAATTGGCAGTAGTTTTAGGGTCTGTCAGTGTTTCTATTGTAATGCAGTATGTTTGAAGAGGCAAAAATGCTACTTTTCAGTGGGAGCCTAAAACTTTTGTGGCTCCCCTATAACAGGACAAAACATTACTTTTTTTTCAATAAGAAAGATAAAGTAAGTGGAAAAATTATACAAATACCCAAGCTTTAGGGTAGGGGAGAGCATTAATGATAGAGGCCTTGTTCCTGTGGAAAAAATTCTACTCTTGTTGGAGTGGGCCCTCTGACAACTATCTGAACATTTTCAGGATTGGGTTTTGGAGAAATGATTTCTGATTTTTTGTAATCGCATAATGCTGCTTTCATGGATGTGTGGATAACAGGCCTCACCTTTCTTTTTGTTGGTTGCTACACATAGTTTGTGTTACAGAAATCCTTGAAGGTTTGTTATGCACTGTGAAGATGATCAGTTTTTGTGCTAGGGCTAGGTGTTGTGGAGAAGAGGAGAAATAAGTATTTTTTCATAGAATCATAGAATGTTTTGATTTGGAAGGGACCTTAAAGATCTCCCAGTCCAACCCCCCTGCCATGGGCAGGGACACCTCCCACCAGACCAGGTTGCCCAAAGCCCCATCCAACCTGGCCTTGAACACTTCCAGGGAGGGGGCATCTACAACTTCCCTGGGCAACCTGTGCCAGTGTCTCACCACCCTCACAGTAAAGAATTTCTTCCTAATATCTAGTCTAAATCTACCCTCTTCCAGTTTAAAACCATTCCCACTTGTTCAGTCACTACCTGCCCTTGTAAAATGTTCCTTCCCAGCTTCCCTGTGGGATCCCTTCAGGAACTGGAAAGTTGCTGTGGGGTCCTCTGGAGCCTTCTCTTCTCCAGGCTGAACAGCCCCAACTCTCTCAGCCAGTCTTCACAGGGGAGGTGCTCCAGCCTCTGATCATCTTCATGGCCCTCCTCTGGACCCACTCCAACACCTTGATGTCCTTCTTATATTGAGGGCCCCAGATCTGGATTCAGTACTCCAGGTGGGGTCTCACCAGAGCACAGTACTGTTTTGTTTTTTTACTGGTTTTTGTTTTGTCTGTGTAGCCCACAACTGGTAAAATGTTGTAATTGAAATGTATCTTCCCTGTAGTGATGGTGTATGGTGGAAAAAGAAATAGGATTTTCCATGATAATGAAGTTTAGTAACAAACCCTATATTTAATGGTCTTGTCATGACTGTCCTAAGGCTCCGCAATGTATTATTGATGTGCTAGCATTTAGCTCCCTGTTGGGCTTAAATCACTACTAATTACAGCTGGTCCTACTTTTTTAGATATCTTATTACAGTTGCCAGCAGTTCCAGAGATTGATGTTAAGCTGTCCTGTGCTAGAGGATCTCCCTCAGTGTGAAATCGCTCTTTGAACTTCTGTTGAGCAAAACGAAATGTTCTTAGTGCTGAAGCCTCAATGAAGCCGCCTGCTTTTGCAGGTAAATATCTCTAGTAGCATCTTCACCATTGAATTAGTAGTCTCTGAAACGTGATGGGGAAATCCTGGCAGTGGAGCAAGGGGAGAACTCACATGTGGGTTTCTGAAGATCATTCTTTCTGTTTTGTGTGCAAAAATGTTGGCTCCCAAATGGGCACTGGTATGCCCAGGCTAAAGTAGTCATAAAATTCACCTCTACATGCAAAGAAATCAGTACTTAATGCTATACTCCATGGGGCTGCAGCTGAAAATGCTGCATGTAACAATATACCTCCTGTTTACTGCTACTGTACTACTTCTGTATACATATATTTTTTTCATTTCCTTTTATAACTATGAATAACATAAATGTAGCCATTCCTTAACTACAGCAGTTTGTAGAAAGCCCCTTTTAATGATTGTGAGAAAGCAGTTGTAGATAATCAGAGGGCTGTGTGGTCAATTTTTATTTTTTTTATTATTTTGTGGTGCCATTGTAATATTTTGCGATTGTAATCCTGGAATACTGTGAAGTCTGGTGAAGGGGCATGTTGTCTGCCTTGGAAACAAACATTATGTGACCTCTAGTAATAAATCTTTTTTTTAATTAAAAGTACCAAGTTTCTGGAGTAACTTAGTTTGTCAGAATTGTTGTAAATGATTGGTTTGTGAATTGTGCAGATGATCTTACCTATGCAGCCTTGTTTTTGACTTTTTCTGGTTTGTACTGTTATTAAAAGTTTATTGTATTATAGAGCTGTTCAGATATTTTAAATATAAAGATGTATTGTTTCCATAATATAGCTATATGATATATGTTTAGGTAGTAGATGCATTAATTGGAAAGCTCTGCTTTGATATACTGACAATTTGCCTACAATTATAAGCAAAAGTCATATTGCTTATTACTGGCTTAAGTCAACAGAGCATCCCTAAGAAGAGAAGTTAAAATTGGACCAATTATAAAACAGTATAAAATTTGCACTTGTTAAACCACTGGATGTATGTTAGTACTTTTTTATTTTTTTTACTGATTTGAAATTCGTATTTTCATTATGAAATTGCTAGGCTCCTTAATTTATGACTGATTTTAAATAAGGTATTCTCATTATTATTATTATTTTGGTAATCATCATGTGAAATGCAGCATGGTTTATGCAAGCAAAAGGCAAATTACTTGGCATTAAAACTGGCCTCCTTTTCGAGGGTGTTCCACAAACCAGCAATATTGTGAGAGATTGGCATGTACATACTGCTAGCTCCACTTGTGAGTGGGGTGACAGCTCTTCAACGCTTCACTGCTCTGACTTAGTCACATTGAAGAATTAAAATTCATACGTGGATATTTTCAGAAAAAAGTGCCTGATGTACTTCTACAGACACACGAGAACAATCCCTGACAGTTTGTTGTATAAAGCCATAAATGTATATAAATTGTGTTTAAAAGGTTTTGTGTCCTTTCTTGTATACGGAGAATGAGATTTGTACCAGGATTCTACTTGTGATTAGTAATCCTTCCACTCAGATGTTGTAATCACTTTCCTTACGGCGTAATCTTTTTAATGATGATGATCCCATTTGGACAATCCTGATGGCATTAGCAATTTTATATGGAAAAATACCTCATGGTACCAAGTCTTGCCTGGCAAGATGGTACCATATTAACGGGCAAACACTAACTGCAGAATAGTTAACAAATTTTCCATTACTTGGTATAAAGGAATTTCTCTCTCTTGGCATTGCTTCTGGAATTGGAACGGTAGCAGGTACAGGAACCTAATAGGGCTGTGTTACCAGTGTTTTATCACAACATAGTGTGCTAAAAGTAACTTGTTTACAAGTCTGTGGGACTAAACGCAAGAAGAATCCATGCCTGACTCTTAGGGCTCGCGAGAGATCTTTGTGTAGAGGCGCTTTGTTACTGGAAGCTGCATTAGGCAGCATCAGACCGTGTTGCCAGTGCTTCAACAAGCCTAGTTCAGAGAAAATTACAAAAGAAGTCCTGAAATCCTTTCAGAATGGGTATTTGTAAGTATAAGTTCTTAATAAAATTGCTATGACATGCGATGGTAATTAGTGTATCAGAATGTTATGTAATACATTGTTAAAGAAGAAAAAAAAATGGGACGCTAGCATCCATCAAACCGCAGGAAAGAATTAGTCTTCTAGTCCAAATTACACGTTAGATCCTAATGCTATTAAATGTGGGAGGGAGCCTGCTCTGGAGAGACATTTTTCTCTTCCCTCTGCTCCCCCTGTTAAAGCAAAACAGTTCACAAAGTTGTCTCGGCCCTCTTTTCCTTCGTTTTCCCTCCTTGTCTTCCTCAGCCCCTCCTGCCTTCCTGAAGTGCAGTACTTTTCTTGCAATAGGAGATTTTTCTTTGCCAAACATTTGGGCAATGTAGGCCAACATAGAAGGTACTGCTCCTTCCGCAGACGTGCTTTACGCTGCAGCAACAGGAGTGCTGATGTGAGTAAAGAGAGCAGAATGTCTTAATTTTTATATATTTTTTTAAATTTAGATTGTGTTTCAAAACAGAGCTGGAAGAAAGGAGAAGAGGCTGCCAAAACAGACAGCCAATAACACCCCCGCCACAGTAGTCTTGTGAGGCCCAGATCCCTGCTTGCCTGCAGGTGGGGAGGGAGGGGGGTGGCAGAGAGCAGGCGTTTAATGAATTGCTGGCAAAAATGCCAGTTTGATCTTAAAATGAGCAGAGGTAGACACAAAGAGCATGAAAGAACATAAGAGTATCATTGCACATAAAAAAAGGAATATTTAAAGACATTTAAAAAATAATTCTTCCTTGTACTTTGCAGTTCCATCTTTATTTTAGCTTTGCCCTTTTTTCTTCAGTGTATATTTTGGAAGCGTTTTTGCAATGCTACAGGAAACTGAGGATGTCTTCACTGATGCTTGGAAATCCTGACATCTGGAATGGGAGGGTTGTAAGATTCAAAGATACTCTCTTTGGGTGTTCATGGAGCTGTTGTTGGAAAGGATGCACATCTTAATTGGTACATGACTCTTTCCTGCTGTCGGGAGAGATAGTCAAAGCTTGTTTCTTGGGAAGGGACTGGCTAGCAATTTATGCCAACCTGGCAACAAGGGATTTGAATCTGCTGATCAAGCACAAAAACCTCAAAGCACCCTTGTGCTCTGAGTCAGTTCTGCATCAATGTAATAAACATGTTTTTATGCGGAAACATCAGCTATTTTGTCACATCAAATGATAAGCCAATTAAAAGTACAAATAGCATTAGATGTTGCTGGCATTTATCGTGCAGCTGGTGTGCAAAGATGGTTTTGTGAAGACCTTGAGAAGGAAAAACCTGCATTGAGCAGTGCCCATGGTCATGCCCACTGCTGGAATTGCATGCAAATCCCTGTTCATTACCTGGTGATGTTTTGCCTGAGGTAATGTTCTGGCAAGTGCCAAAATGATAGCTAAAATGAGGAGGCAGGGACAGCGCCCTATCTTATTTTATGTTTTTCTACTTGCTGTTGGACCCTGGGGCATTCAGAAATTTTGCATGTGTTTTTTTTGTGAGTAAACTTCTTGCGTGGGTGTTTATCACTGAGATGATGGGAAAAGGATGAGGGCTTCCTGCAGTACAACTGAAGGAGCAGTGCAGGGAGCTTCGAATGGGGGTATAATAGGGCTGTGGAGTGAAGAATCTGACAAGGAGCTTCTTCATAACTTGAAACCTCAACATTTTACATCCTTGCTGTGTGCTCATCCTTAAATGAAGAGGCCTTTGCAAGTGGTTGCATTTCCTTCCGAGTGCCCTAGAGTGACACTGCCTAAGCAGGCTACTGCCCAGAGCTTGCACAAGAGCTTTCCTGGGTTTCCAGGGAACTGTGGAGTTTGGCAGGGATGTCTAAATTGTTTCTGAAATATTCAATCAACATCAATTTTGCTGAAGTCAGAGGAGTTCACAGAAAAGCCCAATATAGGAGTGCCTGCATATTTATGGAAAAGGGAGGGGGGGAATGAGAAATTCTGCAGGTATAATGAGTTGTTTTGGGGATGATGATGCAGAGCAAATGATTGCTTCGAAGGGTAAAGGAGGCTGGATTTCTCTGGGGTATGGGTTCAATGTTGCAGGAAAAGATCTTCCTTTCTGTTGGATTTTGAAGCTGTGTCCAGTAGCAACCACAGGTGGCACAATGTCCTGGGCTGGTTTGTTGCTTGGTTCCTTTTGACCAGGTGAAAACAAGCTGTGACGAGCTGTGAAACCCCAAAAGACCTGGAGCTTCATTTCAGGAGTCCAAATAAGTTACCACTTCCTGCTCCTCCCTTTCTTTCCCCTTCACCCCATCTATATACAGCACTTGAAAGGAGTGTTAACTGTTGGGTTTTTAAAATACCTTTCCACCCCGCTCAGAGGAGTTGGGCTAGGCAAGGTCTTGTGTCCTTCTTTCATCCCCAACAGTGATGGCTGAGCTGTGCTAAGGAGGTTCTTTGCCTCCTTGTTGTCGCCCCTCAGCCCATAAAACAGACCTCAAATTAGTGCCCAAATGAGTCCCAAAGCCAAAGTTGATTCACTCTGTGGATGACTGCAGGAGCCTTTTGAGGTGGAAAGCTTTGTCTGCCTGTGGCTCTCCTACTTGGGGGCTTCTAAATTGAAAATAGACTGGGAGTGGCAGAGGAAGTCCTGGGAAAGGGGCTTGGCTTGGAGCCATGCAGCTGCTCCACCACTGGCCTTCTCCCACCCTGCCTTGGTGTCCTTTAACTCTTGCACAGAGCCTTGTTGATCTGCAAGGCAAGGCTTTCACAGGAGGGCTTTCTGAGCAGGGTTTCCACAGCCCAGCTGTCTCATCCTGCCAGAGGCAAACTCTGCTGGTGTAAGCCCATGTGTCTGGAAGTTTATTTTCAGCATAAAGTAAGAAGTGCAGCCCTCCTGCCTACAGACTCTGGATGTCTTCATCTCAGTGGTCCTGGTGTGGTAGGTTCAGAAAGCCAAGAGTCTGCTGGTGACTGAGCAGCATGCCAGGCAGATAGGGCTAGTATTGACTCCAAAAAGAACACTGAATAATAATATTAAATATAATTATATTGAATATGCTGTACTCCAACATAACTGCTGGGGACCTGCTGCTTAAATAGGACTTCGGGCCAGATAAGTTTTAAAAATGATGATGCTGGTTTTTGCAAGAGGCACTAGCACAATCACAGGAGCTGGGTTTGGCTTCCATGTGGGATAACTTCACAGAATCTGTGACACACAGTCAGTAACAGAGTGGAGCGACTGGGGCGGAAACAGTGGCCGTGTTCCTGCTGGAGGGAACTGTGCTTCACAGATGTGGCTTAATCAGTAAGCATGGGGACACGAAGGATTGGTGCAGTTTGCTTGAACTTTCAATGGCTTCAGAAATTTTCCTCATTGAAGGTCCTGAGAAAACTGGGATGCAATGGAAGTCCTCTCGATGCCCACACTGCTTTAAAGCTTTGGCCATCTCAACGCAAGTAGTACTTGGCTTTTTCCAAACTAGGGAAGCTGCCATTGCCTTTCCTCAAGGACCTGTGCTGTTCAGTGAGCTTCAACCACCATCAGCAGAAGCAGTTGGTGACCTAAATTGCTGAAAGCACCATTATACAGGATAATGAAATGTCAGGCTGTGTCAAGAGCTGTGGAAGGGCTTCATCGTATTTTGTCATTAGCTGATAAACCAGCAGATGTGATTAAGTGTTGATAAATGTGAAATAATGCACAGGGGAGGAAGGGAAAAGTGAGTCTAGGGCATATGGATGCATAATGAACCCTGGATGAGGTGCTGCCATGATGAGAAAGATCTTGGAGTCACTGGAAGGATTTCTTGCAAGTCTCAGCTCACAATTAGCTGTGGACGAAGAGACACAGTGGACAGAGGAGTAGGAGAAAATTTAAAACCTCTGTTGTACTTTGCTGCTTCCATGCAAAATACACCTATATAATAAGTATTGCATGCTGTTTCATTTTCAAAGAGGGTATTGCGGGGCTACAGAGTCAGAAATAGAGACTAAATAGAAGAAGAGATGAGTAATGGTGGGTATAGGTGAGTAAGGTGATAGAGGTTTGTAAAATTTTGAATGCTGTTGAGAAGGTCAATAGGAAATGATTAATCAGTATTTCTCATGACATCATTAGGGGCACCCAATGAAATGATCAGGCTGCAGGTTTAAAACAAACAAGAGGAAGTACTTTTTCACACAGTACATAATTAAGATTTAGAACTCATTGCCACGGGATATTGTGGAGGCCAAAAGTATAAATGGATTGAAAAAAGGATTATACAAATTAATAGAAGATGAGCCCATTGGTGGCTATTAAATACAATGGCCCGGATGCAGCCTCTAGCTCAGGAAGTCTCTAAATGGCCAGTTCTGGAAGTTTGGAGCATGTAGCAGGGAAGGGATTACTCAGTCCGTGGCCTGTTCCTTATGCTCTTTTCTCCTATGCATCTGCTGCTGGCCACTCTCAGGGCCTGGACACTGGTGTAAGTGGACCATTGATCTGACCTTACAAGGGTGTCTTCAGATTCTTAGTTGTGCTGGGAATAGGTACAGCTAGAAACAGCTGCCTGACCCCCTTCTGTGAGGAGGTTTCAAACATCCCTGTGTCCCTTTCCAGTTTTCTGTCAGTGGACATGGACTGGCTGTCTCTGTGCTGGGAGTCTTACTTACTTGATACCTTTCACTGGAAGGTGTCAACTGAGATTATGATCTCACCGTAATAAGCTGCGATGTAACAAATGCAAAATACCTGGTTAGAATTGTAAGCTTTTAGAGCAGAAAAAAGTGCACAAGGAAGACAGAGCTGGGAGAAACCAGATCTCTGTTCTCCCCAAGCAGCTCTTCCCTAGCAGCAATGTGGAGGCTGTGTTCAGGGCAGGGGTAAAATGGTGTGTTACAAATCCCAGCCTTCCTTGTGCAACCATGACTGAAGCACTACTTTTTTTTGATTTGTTGGCAGGTTAGGGGTTAAAGTCATCCATGAGGGCATGTGAAAGCCTTTCAAAGGTGGTCAGCAATGAAAGTGGACAGGGAGCCTAGCAGAACTAGTCTAGAGGTAATGGTGTGACAGTGGCAGCAGCTTTGACGGTGCTGACAGCTGAGGTCAGCCAGAAGAGAAATGTGTGTGAAATACGCAGTTTTATCTCTTTCTAAATATTTTAATGATGTAGAATGGAGTTCTGGGGGAGGACAGACCAGCATTTTCTTGCTGAAACCGTAGTCTGAGCTCTTTATATGTTAACAGAACAGCACCAGGCTGGTTAACTCACTGTAACTGATTAAGAAATGCTGACCTAAAGATGAAGGAAAGGTAAAGTTTGTTATCCTGCCTATAGCTGAGACAGCCCATTATAGAACTTCATGTGAAGAGACACTGAGTAGACATTGCAACTGAATCTTGAATGCCAGCAGCTATAAATACTGGGTGAGAGTGAATTTATGCGGTAGCTCACCAGTCAACATGCAGGAAATCAGAGACTTCACTCAAGTGTTGAAAATATAATGCTAATGGACTGCCATATGCACCACAAACGTAGCTTTCTTTCCTTAGATCTGTGTCCAAAGCTGCTTCCTCTGCGAAGCTTTGAAATGTGAAGTCTGATCAGTGCTGACTCTTCTCAAAACATTCAAAAAGAATTTTTAAGAAAGCTGTCACCTCTGTATGTTCCCCTTCAAGAGCGAGTGGTTATTTTCTCTAAATTTCCACCATTAAAAGAAAATGAAGATAACTAAACCTCCATAAATCCAACTTGCAAGTTGTTTAAATTAACTTAATGTTTGGCACTTTGACTGACTGAAACCTGGACTTTTTAACATACTTCAAATTGAATACATTTTATAAGGCACTGGTTAGACTTTATTATCAAGCAGATCCATCCCCTCTTCCATGTCTTTTCTCACCCACCTTCTCCTTGATGATAGGTTTGGCAATGGGTTAGTGACACCATGGGTGCAATGTCAGAGACTGGGCATCCAGTGCTCCTTCCTCTTTATATTGGCATCTGTTACTATTTAGCAGCTGCTCTTTTGCTCATTTTTATTAATAGTGTTTGCAAGGTGTGAAGCACTTTCCAACCATGATGGAAAGCATAGAATCATAGAATGGTTTTGGTTGGAAAAGACCTTTAAGGTCATCGCATCCAACCATTGATCCAGCCCTAAGTCTGCCACTGGACCACAACCCTAAGTACAACATCTACTTGTCTTTTAAACACCTCCAGGGATGGTGACTCTACCACCTCCCTGGGCAGCAACTTCCAGTGCTTGTCCTGTTTCTGAAAAAGCTTGCAACTGAAAATTTGTAGTAAGCAATGGTTTTGTGTGGCTGGTTTTGAAGGCTGCTGTGTCCCTTCTTGAAGTGTCCTGAACCCTGTTTGGACTGCATTAACCATTAGCAACATTAAGATGTGTTGAGTTCACTATGAGAGCTTCAGGAAGTTCTCTGCCACCCACTCCAGAAGCTGTACAGATACTTTGAGGCTACTGCAACTGCCAAGTGAAACGTGTGAGCTTAGTCCCTCTGAATAAGCTTAATTTGGAGGTGGTTTGTATCAACTTTTTTTCTTTTTCTTTTTCTTTTTCTTTTTCTTTTTCTTTTTCTTTTTCTTTTTCTTTTTCTTTTTCTTTTTCTTTTTCTTTTTCTTTTTCTTTTTCTTTTCCTCATGTGCAATGGTCTGATGGTATTTACACAGATAGTAACTGCAGCTCTGTGGAGAAGTGGTAACTTCTGTCAAGCAGGAGTGATGATTTCTTGAACCTTTGACCATGTGAAAGGAACCCACAACCCAGTTGACCATGACAGGTCCAATATTCACCACGTTTCTGTGCATCCTCATAGTTTGACTGAGTAAGGCCTCATAATTCCCTGATTTAAGAGGCAATTGCATACCAACATTGCAGTTGCCTTTTGCGCATTAGTTAACTGAGTGATGATACAAAGCTGTTTCTGGCAGCCCAGCTGGCAGCCCTGCCAGTGCAGGGTCTCCGTCAGACAGCCCTGCTCACGCTGTGTTTCTGGTGCTGCTGTGCTAATTGCTGGAATGTGACTCCTACCCACACCACAAGGGGAGAGCGTGAACCCTGGCAGACAAAGGCTTGCCTAGCCCACTGCTAAAGCCTTCCCTGCCCCCAGCTCTGGAGACTGCTCCACTTAGGTAAGCTGCTCCTCCAATGCAAGGAGGAGCCCATCAGGGGCTGCCCACCAAGAGCCCTGATTGCTTGCCCAAAAGGAACGGTCCCTGCAGGACGCACGATGGTGGTGACTTTCTGTTTCCTTTCTAAAGATTTAGTTTACCCAGTTGGAGAACATTCATCAAAGGCAGTAGATAGGATGGTCTCCAATTCTGTGAGTTCAGGTTCTCAGGGCCTCTGATGGTGCAGATGATACAATAAATCGTGCTCAGCAGCTGCGAGAGCAGTGTCTGACTTCAGAGGCACTGGAAACCATGGGAAGACAGCAGCCGTGTTTACTCAGGCTGCTCTCTATCTATCTGTTGAAAAAATGACCCACTTCTCCAAAAGACTCTCATTTTACAGGGAAGTGCTGTTTTATAACTTTCAAAGTGTGATTTTGAAGGTCAAGATGCATTTACTATGTTTGAAAATTAGTTGCTTGTTGCTCAGATGAGAATGAATTCTGATATATTGATAGGAACAGGTTTAAAGAGAAGGGAGGGAATTTTTTACTTATTCTTCTCAAGACAAGACAAAAACATGTCTCTGATGAGTGAATTTAAATTAAAAAATCTTTATTCCTGCATGCTTTTTTGGATTATAGACAATTCTGAAACACATTTTAGCTACACATTTGAACAAGGCACATCTCAGCTATTGTGTTTGTATGGATAAATAGGCAACTTGCTTTTAGAATGACAAAATCTAAAAGAAGTCCAATAATGTGGAGTGCAGATACAGAGTCCTTGACAGATGATGGAAATCAAGAGGTGCTAGGCTTCTGGGTACCTGTTTTTTCCCATGTTCCTATGGTCCTCCCCTCTTTGAAGAGATTTATACTGCTACTTATCTGCATTGTATATGGCAGAATGGGGCCCCACTGGGCTGGGTGTTGGAAAAACTTACTCCAGGAAATCATCTCTGATTTGCAGCATTCATGGTCTTTGTTGTGAAAAGGGAAGCAGGATGGGAAAAGGGGAAACAGAAATGGATTGAGTAGCATGCTGGCAAACAGTGTTACTGTCTAACTCTTTCATATTTGATATTGATGTGTTGAGTAAGAGAGAAGCTAAGGGGAAAAGAGTACCAAAAGGACATGGAATGGAGGTAAATTAAATGGAATTGGGAGGAGAGGTAAGGGCCAGGTGGAGATCGCAATGGGAAAGAGCAGACTCAGTTGCTGGTCAGAGCAGAATGAAGAGAGCTGGAGAGAGTTACCAGGCATTCAAACCAGTGGCTGGGCAAGAGGTACCTGGTCTGGGAGTTACTGTGGTGCAGAGAGCTGGCCAGAATTGCTGGGGAAGCATGATCTCAGTCTCATAACCAGGCAAAGCAGCTTCTCAGCCACTGTGTCCTGGTTGGATTTCTCTTTGTACCAAAGCTGATGAAGTAGCCCCAAACAGTAAGCTTAATAGAGGTATTCATAGCTGAATGAATAACTGTATAATATTATGGAGTGTATTAACAGTCCTATAGAAAATGAACAGTCCAGACTACATATGGCGAGTGTATGGCCACCAGGCTGCTGGGAACTTTTGACTCCCATTTCCTGGAGGAGTCATTAGTGGTATTTGTGTGGCTGATCAGGTGTGAACCATGAAAGTGAACACGCTGTCAGTTGCTGGAGAAGTCTGACACCAGGTAGAGCCATTTTCTGTGGAAGCATGTTACCAGTTGAATCAAGATGAGGCAGACAGCAATGGAGATGGAGATTATTCAGAACTGAAAGCAATGTTTGAAAGACACTTGAAAGACAATGGTGCTTGCATCCCTAGGGCTACAAGCAGGGATGTATCTTGGATTTTCTTTCCAGAACATCAAATCTGTACTCAGATTTTGCTAAATACATCTTTTATATAATCTTCTAATCTATCATGTATTTGCTCACAGGATCAGGGTGAAGCAGATGAATTTGTGGTGTCTAGGGAGACAGTCTCGAGAAAATGGTGGATGCAGGCACCCCTCAAAGACCTGCTGTCAAGGCTGTGTATGGGGCTGGTTTTCTGCCAGTCTTCATCGAAATAGGAATTGGGGTTCATTTAGCCAAGTGCTGAGTTTTGGGATGGGGCTATTAGTGGTCTGTGCAGACTGGCACTTGCCTGCAAAAACAAACAGGTGAGACACACCTTTCAGCTCCAGCCAAACCCAACATCGACTGTGGCTCTACGTGTTAGTGACTGCAGAGTGCAAGAGGCTCCGGCTGCTTGTCCTGGCCCTTTTGCTGACCACGCAGGGCATCTCCTCAGGGAACCGGCTCAGGGAGCTGATTCAGCCAAAAAATAACTTGCCATGAAAGAGACCCTGGGAATTAAGGAGCTGGAGAAGAGCAGCTGTGGCAAAGAGATGGAGCTATGCTAGGTCAACACTTCCTCTAAAGCAAGGTACAGGAAAACACAGACACTACTATCCAGCCTAAAAAGCAGGCACTGAGATCTACACCAGTAACTGTGCTTGTGGACATGGGTGACAGCCCTGGCCAAACAAGAAAGCTTTCACTTTTGTAAGAACGCCAAAGGACCGTGCTTTAAATATTACTTCATCCATGCCCACCACATTTTTTTCTTCTGCAAAGCCAGGTCCATTTGATTAAGATAACCCCAAATGGTGCTCCTGATGCAGGAGCTTTGGAGGAATCTGTTCTTTTTATCCTTTTACCAACCTGCTTTGGTTGAGCGTGAACTGGCTGGAAGCTAAATAAATGCTGAAACTGAGGCCTTAAAACTGGAACACAGATGTGGATTTAGCAGCTTAAGCTTTGCAATAAATGCAGTCAGCCCTGCCTGGCTTGGGGTCTAAACTTCTGGCATGGAAACTCCCCAGCTTGTTCTTCCTGTGCTGGACTGAAAAGTCTAGCCCTGTTTGTGGTGCTAGCCGCCACATTCTCATTTGTTTGAGAAAATCCATGGCACTTGACGTGCCCTCCCCACTCCTCTTACTCTCTGGCAGCTCTAGTCCACAGTTTAACCTCTAAAGAAATTAGTAGAAACTAACAGCTGTATACTTTGCAGCATAGAAGGATTTCTAGGAGGCCCTTTACTTTTAGACATGGATGGATCTGTTCAAAATAAGACTCTGTACATAGCGTGATGCTCAAATTTACTTCCAGCTTCTCATAATCCTTTTGGAGAAAAAGTCTGTTTGGAGGAGAAGATTGAGGCTTTTTTCCTCCACCTATTCCTTCTCCATTCCATCTTTAGACTGTGCAGTGTTGCTACTTTTTTAGAGCCTGTGGTTGGTGTGCAGTGGTTTTCACTTTCAGAGAGTTTACCTTCTCCTGGCAATGGTCAAGCGCTCCACAACCAGGTGTAGCAAGCTGCTGTTTCCATTCTAATGACCTGTTCAAACATGACTTTGTGATAAGGCACAAGCATGCCCATAACACCTGATACTTGGAATAGGCCACTGATGGGATATTTTGCTGTGCTTTTATTAAACTGGCTGATGTCCTTAGTTTGAACTGTCTGGTTCTAGCAATAAAACTCAGCAGCTGTGAATTCTATCAGGTGCTGAGGGACCTCTGAGCATAGGTTAAGCCCAATGTCTTTAGGTCTGAGATTTTCAGCTTCAGAGACTTCATGCTATAAAACTGCATTTGTTGGAAAATTTAAGCTGCTAAATCCACAAATGTGTTCCAGTTTTAAGGTCTCAGCTTCAGCATTTGTTTAGCTTCCAGCCAGCTCCCTTTCAACTGAAATGCACTAGTAGAAGGAAAAACAAACCAAAAAAAAAAGAACAAATTACTCCAGAGCTTCTATACCATGTCTCCAAAGACATGGGCATACCTACTTATTTCACAGGAGATTTTAACATAATGATAGTTTCTAAATATCTTCAGTTCTTCAGATGAAAGTACATACATACATCTATATGTTGTTCTGACAGAGGCTGCTGATGTAGGCTAAAGCTTCCTTGTCACATTCATGCCCACAGTAGACAGGAGGTCTGTGTGCACTTAGTACCTTACGAAGGAGATCTGAAGGAGCCCTTTGGCCATTTCCTGATATTCACAAAGAAACTGAGGTGATAAACGCAGCAGGTGTTTGAGCTAACTTTGAGTTTTGGGCTCAGAGCAAACATAGGGAGGAAAAAAAGGTGTCTGGCAACTTCTTGGCTTGCAATGAACTATTTTGGTTTTGGTCACCTCGTACAGAAAGTGGCCAGACGTCCTCTGTTCTGAGCCACTTTTCTTAGTAACACTATCCTCTCTGTGGCATCTCGACCATTTGTTAGTTGATTGGATTCTTGTTCAGCAGCTGTTCTTATTTGGTATAACAGTGACCTCACAAATTTGAGCTATGTGCTGTGCTGAAAAACAGAATTCACTCGGTAGTTTGAAAATAGTCGCATTACTTTCTGTTTCTTTTCCTGTTGCTTTGTTATCTTCGTTCCTTGGGCTGCCAGGACAGTGAGAGTCCCCGACCCAAGCTAGCATGGACAGGTTAATCTGATTGTTTGCTTCTTGGTCACACATAGAACTGTAATAATCCTTGGCTGGGTTTCAGAAAGCAAAGGTGTGTGATTCTGGTGCAGCTCCACCCCAGCCAGAGATGAGGGAATTATTCTTCCTAATTTACAATAAGGAGAGCAAGCATTCCCTCCCACAAAGTTGCAACACAAGACATGAACTGGCCTAGCTAACTCCTGCTTTTCATTCTGTCTCTACTTCGTGCCAAGGTGGAACCTGAAGAGCAGAAAAACAAGCAACTGGTGTGAATGTTTCTATTAGAGGTGCTAGGCTGGTCTTTGTAGGTATCATCTTTTAAAATCTCCGTTTTTACCAGGAACATGGACAAACCAAGAAGAAATGCTGTCAAGACCTCATGTCTAGTTACTGAGCCTAAACTGTCAGTGCTTGTGAAACCATTTAAATGGTCTCTTTTGACTGGTTTCTGCTGTTGCTCCTGCCTCTCTGGGTTGAAGCACATGGTTGCCACTTCACAGAAGACCAATAAACAGTATCAACAAACTTTGCTTCTTTATCTTGTACTGTATGTTAGAAAACTGATGCCTCTTCACCACTGCAAGTGCCTAGGTGGAACCTGCTACTGCTCTGAAGCAAGGGGCTGTTTGGTGAAGAAAAACACCAACAGCCTAGATCCAAGTGTACTGGAGTGAATGAATACCTCTGGCTTGCTCATTACTAATCAAGATCCAGACATAAATGTGAAAACTGTGTGTGTGTGTATGTGTACATACATGTGTTATACATGTATATTTACACATACGTACACAAGCACACATACAATGTTTCTGTAAGCCTGCGTAGCATTGCCATTGTTACATGGCAATAGACAGTGAACAAAGACTGATGGTGCCAATAAATGGAATTGTTCATGTGAAGAAGTCAAACTGCCTTGCAAGAAATTCAGCCAAGTGTAGCTTGATGGATGGCAAGAAGGAAGCACTGCAGCAGTGCTGCCTGACCACCTGCACAAGGCAGGCCATCGGTCTCGTTCCAACAGCAATGCACCCTGATTTAGATGCTATTGCTGAAGGAAAATCTAGTCTGCCCCTTGGTTTGTAGTCCCAGTGCTGTCAAAAGTGAGTCTGACTCCCAGTTAAGCTAGGTGGATTTTCTTCTTCCCGACTTGTCCCAGCAACTGGGGACAGACTTTTTAGTAAGGCCTGTAGCAACAGGACAAGAGGTAATGGTTTTAAACTAAAAAATGGTAGATGCAGACTAGCTATAAGGAAGAATTTTTTTTATTATGAGGGTGGTGAAACATTGGAACCGGTTGCTGAGAGAAGTTGTAGATGCCTCGTCCCTAGAAACATTTAAGGTCAAGTTAGACCTGATCTACTTGAAGATGTCCCTGCTCATTGCAGGGGGGTTGGATCATTCCATGATTCTATGAACTTCAGATCTCTACAATGGGGATATCTAGATTCAAGCTTGTTTTCCTCCAACCCAGGTTCTCTCACTGGTCACTGAAGTGATATAGGCACTTTTGGGGTATCATATATCTCACCAAAATTTAGATATCTAAGATGGGCATAGACAAATTGCATCCTATAAGACCCTATTTTTTCTGTTGACTATAAAGGAAATCTGAAATAACCAAACCTGCTGAAGATGCTGCATCAGTGGCTTAACTTCCGCCTTCAGCCTTTGAATCTTGTCCTCATATTTTCTGATAGAGTGGATGAATTTCTGTTCCCTGATAAAGTGCTGTGGTTTTCTCTCTCAATCTTCTTTGAGCAACAAAAAAGACTGATTGGCTGGAAGCTTCATACGGCACACCTTTAAAACCCTTCAGTCATTCTTTGATTTTTTCTCTGATTTCCAGTGTTCCCCTTGATATTGGAGCTGGATACACTGAACCAGCAGTGGACACATGATTCACACCATGGATTTAGTACAGGTCTGTTCACACATCTAAAGAGTGCATTCATGTTTTGGCCAGAGTGGAGCACTGCAAGTTTGCTGTCAACTCATGACCTATGATCTGTCAGTCATGGATGCCTGAGGGGATTCCCTGCCTATGGAGGATCCCTTAGGACAGTTACTGGATGATTATTGCCATTAACATTTTGGCAATACCAGTTTTGATTAAACTTATCATGCATTTTCTTGATTTCTTCATCTTCTGTCTTCCTGGTCCAAATATTAGTGCCTATCAAAGTACATTATATATCTATTTTACCAGTTCTAGCACCCCTCTTATTGCTATGAAAACCTGTGTCATATTAGGAAATCAATTTGATTTGATAGGATTTATTTTCCATAAATCCATATTGATTATCATTAACTATATATAATTCTACATGGCTCTCAATCCTTTTGTCAGTCACTTTGTTATTTTACTAGGGTTAGTATCAGACTGTTAGAATGGGGCTTACCTATTTGCTTACCCTTTATCCTGGGGTACTAATATGGCATCACAATTTGTCCAGACTCTTCCTCTTTTTTCCAATTTTTCTTCCACCTTTGAGTGTTGAGGGGCTTGAAGTCCTGATGCCCCTCTGCCTTCAGCTTGCCTAATGCAACACTAATGTTCTGAGAGGACTCATGCCAAAGTTATGGCATGAAGGAGTCAGAAATACAAGAATTTGGACTGTCTTGGTTATCTTACTCCACAAACATAATTGTTGCTTAAGAGTATTAAGTGTTAAGGGTTCTATTCCTCTGGTAACATGAAGATGTTTGGTGGGAAGCTTGAAAACTAGACTTTAGAGTGAGAGCAGTGATTTCAAGAAAAGTTGTTTGTCTGCAGATCCCCATGAAGGTGAGTAGTTTTGACAAAAATTTAAGCCATGTATGGACTGTCTGTGTTAGTAAAGCCTAACTTAGTGGTTCCTGAATTGTACTTTGTGGATCCTAATGATCTCTGAGGCCATGGTAAGTACCCTTCATATTTCATTGGCATATCTGATTTGCCAGCTACAATGTGATGTCTTGTCTTATACTGGGGAAGATGCTATGATGATGATGTAGGCAGGGAGTAGCCCACCTTCTTCAGCCCCTTTTAACAGTGACCTTTCACTCTGTGGCACAACTTCCCATTGTGCAAAGAATCACAGTACGCTACTTTCTTCTCTGATGCACCTCTCAGACCACCAGATATGATGGGCTCTGCTACTACACACCTCATGGCTCTGAAATCCATGGGGAAAAAAAAACCACGTTGGGAACTAGGTGTGTGGAAGAGGTGCTTGGTGATTGTCCTAGGACCTGGGCATGAGCTCTTGAGAGAAATGAGTTGTGTGTCCTTAGCTTTTTGCAGCCCAAAGACTTCTGCATAACAGGCCTCATGATCACAGAATTGTCACTTAGTGGCACTGAGAGGCATTGCTGTTTGCTGTAAAAAAAAGGTGTGGACCAAGATATACTGCTCGATTTTAAGAGACATGATCAGGAGGCCATCTACAATGTAAACAGTCCCAATAAAAGTAAGCAGAGTCACTGCCAAAAGCTAGATAGTGAAAGCCAACCTAGGTTATGTTAGCCCACTGACTACATTAGTTTATTGTCTTGAAGTTAAATCCTTTGCAAAGGATTTAATGATGTTGTGGATGTTGGATTTTTAGTTGTGCCTTTGGGTTATGAGTGTATCAGGCTAAAAAGATTCTGGAGACAAAGGAATAAACCTATAGACCTGTCTGACTGGTTGGTCTTGGAGGCAGCGTATCTATGTAAATGAAAAATACCCTTCTAAGGATATTTTGTGATGGAAATTGAGTTGTGTAGTAGGAGGAAATGGATATTATCTGATGGAAGCTATTGCCAAGGTCCTTCCATTATTCACAGAATTAACATATTCCTAGCTCTAGGGAGAGCTACTCCACCAAGCAGGGTTATAATCCAGGAGTTACTTCTTTGGGACCAATAGGAAAGCCAAAAATGTTGAGAAACCTGTAGAAGGAATGGAGTATTTGCTCTCCAGGATAGTTGTTTGTGAACAGCTTGGATGCTCTCTGTGGGAGGCTCCAGGCATGTCTCTGCTGGCAGAATCTGAAGCCCATGTCACCCCGCACACCTACGCAGCAGGGTGCTCTTGCCAGCTGGGGACTCCAAGTCTGGAGGGAAGCCACTGAATTGGACCTATGTTGTGTGTGTCAGTCAGAGGGACCATTCCCACCGTTCGGCAGAACGATCACGGGCGAGTAGGGAGAGCCTACTGGTTTGGGATGAGGACTCAAGATCACTTCTAGCTCACATTGTGCACTATTGGTTGTCACCTCACTGTCGTAAAGCAGCAGATTTTAGCTCTGTTGGAGAAATTATGGAAAAAGCAAATGAGACAATGGAAAGGGTCATTCAGGGGCTCTAAGAGTCTACTTTGAAGAGTGTGTTGATGTCTGGCAGCTAATACTTTGAAAGCCTTCCTTCACTCAAAAAGGGGCTAAAGATGACCTTGGTGCTTGAATTTCAAACACAGTAGTAGCTAATAGTGCATGTTGAGAGAGGCAAAATGGAAAAAAACTCTAAAACACACAAACCCGTCAGAAACTGAGGGCTTGCTAGTGCACATGCTGCTGTGCCGTGAATTTTATGTCTGCCTGTAGATCAGAACAGGAAGCAAAGCTCTGAGAGCTTTTGTCAGAAAACCTCAAAGTTTTGACGGTATTATAAATGTCAAGTATATTTTAAAAAGGAGGAAAGTACCAGACTCTGTTCCGTAGAAGACAATAGGGACTTTATAACATTACAGGAAGCTGCATGTGAGAATGACAGAGAATTTAAGGTCTGTGGTATTAATGCACTGTAATAACGGAGCTCTCAACACATTAAATTTATCCCTCTTTCAGTATATTCCCAGGATCATGCAGCATCACACTAGTTGAACTGTGGCGTATAGACTTGTCATTTAAAAAGCACTTAAAGATTATTTTTCCCAAGTTCCAGTCCTCCTAAGTGAAGAGGTTAAAGTAAAAGTGATCCAAAACCAGCTCTTATGCTTGACTGTACATCAGCTAAGTTGGTCAGTAGAGAGCATTGCCTTTAGCTGCTGATCTTGAAAAAATGAGAGAAACAGTGATGTTAAGAGGACAGAGAGTGAGAAGGTAGATGATTTCTGGACCCTGGGCAAGAGGTGAGCTGGTAATTGATCATATCTCAAAGACATCTGAAATAAGCAGGGAAGTAAAAATTTCTACCTTAGATGTGGATATGAGCCTAACATAAAAAGCTAAAGTTACAATATGCTTGGACATACTGTAGGAAGCTCAGTATATTCAGTGACTCTGAATATACTTCAGCAATCTGCCACTCCTTTGCTGCTGGCCTTGTACCAACCATCTATGATTCTGTGTTGGCTGAACTGAAGCAGAACCTATTATAATCCACCCAAGACTAAATTGTTTGTAGATAATTGGACAGTAGAGAAACTGAATTATAAAGTACAAATGTATCCATGGGAGAATACAAAAAAACGCATTAAGGAGTCCTGAATGAGTGTTCTATCTACCTTATTCAGCAGCCTTTTAAGAGTGTTTTTGTTCTTCATTTCTTACCATAGATTGCTATGGGGAAGATTTCTGAGCTGATAATACACTTGGCCCAAAAGCACTTTCAGATATTTTTTTTTATACCAGTGGGCCACTAATAACTCTGTATAAATATGGATATGTGAAATTTGAAAAAAAAAATAAAATCACGTTGTCTTTGTAAGCCAAGATAGAGAGAATAACAAGTGATATGGACTACCAGAGCTCACGGGTCTATTTCTAGGTTTTATTTTGTTGCTGTGAAGTGTTTATCCAGTCTAATGAGCAGAAGGAGAGAAGGTATCCTGTAAATTTAAGGAACATCATGCCACTCTAAAAACATCAATTTATGAGCTTAAGGAGAAACCTCCCTTTGTCACCTTTTTCAAGTATTATCCTTTCTCACTAGCCTTGCTAGAACATGACAACTCTCCCAGACTGATAAATAAGAGGACAGAAAATGTGGTGAGGAGAAAATTTCCTGAATTACTGGTGAGCACAAGGCTAAGCAGTTGCTTACAGCTGCCTTGTGTTCCCACCACATGAATAAACACCAATCTGCGTGGCAGGCTGCAGCATGGTTCAGGACTCCCACTGCTCCTTTTCCTTGTATAAAGATAGTTTCTGACTATTGACTTTTTTCTGGTCACATCCCTCTTTGGAAAAGAGTCATGGGGGATGTTTCCTTGGTGGATTCAGTTACCTGCTCTGCCCTGCTCCTTGGGCATTTGTCTGTCTCTCTTGCTGTTTCCCTACTGACCCAAGCAATGCCCAGAAGGGAACTTGCCAGCCTTTTCTGACAACTCTTTGAAAGTTTGCTTGTCTCTGCATTTGTAGTAATTTAAAGAAGCAAACTTCCCACGTCTAACCCAAAGTCTACCACGGCCAGTAGCAATCCTGTGGGTCTGTTCCTGCAGCTAAACTGAAGCATGTGCATGGCAGGTCAGAAAGAGGTGCCTACAGGTCAGTAAGGACCTTGGCAAGACAAGAAGCTGAAGAGGTAGTTTAGATAGGTGCGAATTCAGATTCACTTCCCAGCCACTGCCAGTGGGACTTGGCGGTGTGCTCATGGTATGTGCATGTGTAAGTGCTCCTCTGAACAGTGTCATTTGCAGAGAGTAGAAAAAAGAGCACAGTTTTAAGAAGCTATTTTGAAGAGTGATAAAACTAACCTAGCCTCCTTGTAAATCCAAGAAGTTAAACTTCACAGAGATATTTTAATGATTTACACTTACAGATTGAGAGTTATCATGTCAGCGACTTACATTTGCTTAGTATTAGCTACCTAACTGTGCTGAATCTCTGTCTCTTTAGTTTTTATTACTCAGTTCAAATTCCTGGTGCCTGGACTAGGGTTTGTATAGGCAAAGAGCAACAAAGATTGAAGTCTGGGTAATCATTATTATTTCAGTTCTGCCTTCATGTCTTGAGAGGTCATAGAAATAATCCCTTGCTGAAGATACTATTTTTCACACACTAAAAGAAAAGATTAGAGTAGGTTTTCTTTTTTTAGTCCCGGACTCAGCAAAAGACTTTCAGGAAGTGTATTTCCCTTTCTCAAAACAAAAACATGGGGCGATTGAAATGCAGGGAATCATTTTCATATTATTCATTTCCCACTGCAGCTCAAGCAGATTGCACTTTGGAGCTCCCCAGATCATAGAGGTTTTGATAATGTTAAAGATATGCTCAAGATCCAGTCATCCTTGAGTTAAAAGGATGCAAAAGGTGCCTAGCAAACATGGCATTTCCATAGGAGATTTGAATTGGTTTGCTTTTGTAGTGCTGTTGCAAAACAGGCACACAGAACTACCTCACAAGCAAAACAGAGGCATCAAAAAGACAATATACCTTCCTTCCTGAGGCAGATATTTCAGGATTTGGGGAAACACGGCTTCCTGTGTTCTCACACGGATTTAGATAATGAAACTCTTGACTGATTCAGAAAGAATAGAGCATTACACAGTTGCTTGAAAATATTACTATCTTATTGTACAATGTGCTGCGGCACTTAAACTGCCAGCTGTAGCTAAATCTTCTGTGTACATGCCCTAGAAAACAATTGTAACCCCCAGGCTGTGACTGGTCTTTCCACAAGGTACTCGGGTTGGGCTGAGAGGAGCTGTAGAAAAGTGTCAGACAGAAAAAAAAGTGTAGCAATAATGATCACCTAAAGAGGTTAGAAGTGGCCAGTTAATTTCTATTCTTTTAAAGATATGATTATAGGTGGGGCTGGTAGCTTTGATTATCATTAAAGTCATATGATACCTGGCAGCTCAGTATTGTGTTTTTAATTATTACTCACGTTCTTAAGGTTCAGCTATGTAGACTGAAATTTTCAATGCTGTGTGCTATCATAACGTAAGTATAATAAGCAAATGCGACCAGAATATTTCTCAAATGAGACCAGAAAAGTTCAAGATAAAGTAAATTTTTTTTAAAGTATTTTTTTTAATGCTCTCATTTCCATGTTTCCCTTTGTTCTGGGTCCATCTTCAAATTTATTTCTGTCCAAAAGCAAGATGAAGTGAGAGGCTAATGCAATAAAAAGGATCAGGAAAGTACATGGCAGCAGTGGCCACATACATGGTGACGGCAGAGGTTGCACAGGCCATATCTGTTTTCTATGCGTAAAGCGACAAGCAAATGCGTCTTTTTTTTCCTCCCTCATTTCTGCAAACCTTTTTATCCTCATGAGGCAGAGCTGGAAGCAGCAAAGAGCACTCACAGGATGGCCATGCCAGTCAGAGCAGAAATTAAAACTTGATGTTTGAGGTTCATTTGGCCTCGGACCAATAGAAATGTTCAGTGTCCAAGTCAGATGAGTTCTTGCCCAGGTGAATGAGGAGGAGAGTGAGAGCCTTTTCTCTTTACAGGAGATATGGGAAATGTTAGCTTCTCCTCAGGGTCCCGATGAAAGATTAGGCATCCCTAAGCAGACATGCTGTGCTGCTTCTGCTTCAAAATACCCACCTCTTTTTTTCCAAGCATGTGAGAACATGGGGAACCATAACCACTCATGCTAATGTGGTTTGGCAGTATGATCTCTGAACACTTGAGGATTTCTCGGTGCAAGATGGCAATACTGCAGTACTTTGGGAAAACAGTAGAAAAGACAGTCTTTGAGTGGAAATGAATTCCTAGACATCTTGAAATATATACATTACTGCTGATGCATCTATGTAAGGGAAATGGGAATTTTTGTCTTTCAAAGCCTTGCTGGAAAGCAGAAGAGCTGTTACCAGAAGACCTAAGTTCATATTCAGTTGAAACATTTGATGTAGATGGTGGTGAGCGGTGCTGAGCAAGCACTGCATAAGTGGCCCTGCTTCCGGGCTTGCCCATTGCCTCTCAGCATCAGGCCTGAGACAGCTTTTGGATAAACAATTTGTCTGGTCTTTAAGGCCATTACCATGTCACGTTTCTACCTGAACAGAAACAGGGCCTTGCTGAAAAACAGATATTGAACTTGTGTTAATGGTAAAATAATGGAAATTCAAAGCAATCACAATCAAAAGGTTGCCTCTGAACAAGCCAGCCAAGGTAAGGTAAGGTAAGGCTGCACCAGTGTTTTGCTGGTGGAAATGTGAGTATGTGAGTCTGTGGAGAGTGGGGTACCTTTCATTTTAGTGGGCGTTTCTGCTAGCTAATTCTACTGTAGAATGAGGGTCTCTGTTTAAATTTTCCTCTCTCATTTCCTTTTTCTCAGTTCAACAGAATTAGAACTGATGTGTAAAGTGCTTATATTACTAGGAACAACAGTAGGAAACCCTTTGTTAACCTTAATTTCCCATCTAATATTTCTCTGCAGCGTCAGCCAGTCTCCAAGGAGATAGGGTTGTTGACAATAACTCCAAATTGCTATGTGACTGTCAGATAGTGCTGCTTCTAAAGAGCAATTTGTTAACTTTGCCCCTGCTCATTTGGTGGTGGTTGGTGGTTTTTTTCTTTTCTCCAGAGATCGTGCAATATCCAGAATTTCTCACATCTCTTGAACGTTAAGTAAATGACAGACCTGTGTTTCCTACCTCAGAAACAGTATACTTCTATCAAGGGCTAAATCCAGCTGGTTGCTGAGATCCTACTGTAATGCACTGAGAATACTGCATTTTTTAGGAAGCCAAGAGAAAATGAGAGCGCTCACTACCATAGGATTTACACAGTTGCAGGATCTAGAATTAGTCTTCTGAGATGAAATCCTGAGATATGCGGAAACCTTACTTGCCAGCATGAAAACCTGAAGGTGTCCAGCATGACACACACAGTCCAATTTCTGGGGACTCTCCTGGCAGGTGGAGTGTCAAAACTTTGAAACTGTCATATGTATTTTTCATTCAGGAATGGTAAGAAGGTGGTCTGCTCAAGATGTTTCACCCATTGCTGGTGTATGAAAGCAAAGCAGCGGCCCAGAATAAGATCTTATCTCTGGCTGAAGAGCTTTTCCACCCCCTGGAAAGGTGGTGGGTGAATAAGGAGGAAAACACAGACATAAATTCTCAATCAAGCTCCATGTAACTTCCCAGGAGCTACATTTTATGTGAATGAAAAAACAGTCAGGTTTAGCATTTTGGTATTTTACCTGGTCTTAGCCATTAAATAGATTTATGAAAGCTGGAAAATTCAAACACAGGTTTTGAACACAAACATGCTTTTGACAAGGAGAAATAAAATACATAAGAACATGAAAAGAAAAAGATGCAAGTTAAGTAACAAAACAAGGTTGAAATATTCCTTTGCTTCACTCCTGAAGGAAAAAAATGAGGCAATTCATAGAAACAGTGACTCAGAGCAATAATGATTAGTGAAAGAAATAATTAGTTTATGATTAGCCTTTTTTCCTGTGTGTTCTCATGTTTGGGTAAAGCATATTGTTCTTACAAATGTTGAGCGGACATTTATCACATCCTCTGTCATAATTATTAGTGACAAGTCAAGTCTGAATGAAAACAAATGGAAGAAGTAAGTGTTTATCTCACTGTGAATTCCTTCTGATAATGTCTCTGTGAAATTCTTTCCATCTTGTACTTGCGGGAACTGAAGGAGCATTTTGGCCCTGGGACTTATTGGGTGTATTACCATCATTAATTGAAAAGAGCATCCCCTTTAACTTCTCTAATGGTACAAGAAAGAAGCCAGTTTAATTCCTGGGAACTTTGCACTTTTGTTGTTTTTACACATTTTTAAAATCTGTATTATATTTAGTTGAATTGTATGAAGCACTCATTTAGTCCCTGTGACCTGCTCATAAAACATCCAAAATTGTTTCCGAGTTTTCTACTGAGAGAGTTAAGCCTGGATGAGTTTCCTCCCAGTATGGTTTTCCAGAAGGGGAAAACTAAGGGGAAAACTAAGGCAGGATCTAGGGTTCTCTCTGATGGTTACTCAAACTGGGAGGTGTTGGACCAGCATTTTGCAGAGTACCCCATTGTCCTAAAAAGTGAGAAGAGATGAAGCCTCTGGCACTGCTGCTCATTCACAGCCTTTCCTACTAGTGGTGCATTGGTGTTGAGGGTTGTATTGGGTATGGGAGAGGAAGAAAACAAAAATGTTCAGGAGAGAATGGGATGAATCCTATTACCATGTGTTTTCTACCAGAGACTAGACTGGACTAAGACAAAGAGGACAAAGAGGAAGACCTTCAGAAGAGCCTTGTAATATCTCTGCCTTTGACCCTTGAGGTAAAACATCCATGGATTTCAGAAACAGCTTTATCCTAAGGATCATGAACTGATCTTTCATTTATGAAGATAACTGCCTCTGGGGCAATCAAGATCTCACAGAATAGCACTCCAAAGTTGCCTGAAAGAGAACTGCTTGTTTTTCTTAATGTTTGGATAAAGTGTTTAAGTATTTTGTTTATTTTTTTTTAACTCTCTAAGGGGTTTTTGCATTAACTATGGACTGAAGCAACATTTCCCTTGAGTTTAAGAAATGTAGTATATGAGCATTATGTAGTGTGCCTGATAACAAGGAATGGACTTGGTTGCTCTTCATGATGTTGTGTGAGATCCACTGGAGACCACTGTATGAAGCACTGCGACACTGTAGGTATTTGACTGCAGGGAGATTAGACAAGTTCAAGCTGATCATGTGAGTCCTCCTGGGCTTTCATTACCCCTTTTTTGTAGGCCTGCTCTCCAGAACATTCCTATTGGACTGGGAGAATACAGAGACATGGGGGAGAGGAAGAAATTTCAGAGGAACAGCTCATGGTTTGGGCAATGAACACCAGTGATTGGATATTAAAGGCCGTCTGCTTTGAAGAAGGAAGGATAATTTCACAGGCAGGCCCAAGAAAGTTCCTTTTCACCTACAAAATGTGACAAGAAGGACTGTTATCTTCACCTTCTTTGGACCCTACCAAACAACATGAAACAAGTCACCAAATCAACATATTTCTGTGGTGGTTGCTCTAAAGCCAAGTGTCTTAAACTCTGCAATTTTAAAAGTTTTGGGAGCTTGGTTTGTGCTCCTAAAAGTTGAGTGCACCAATGGTAAATAAAGGTATCTTTTAACTGATTATTCTCTCTTCAGCATGTTAAGAAGGGTCCTTGATGTCCTTTTACACTCCAGGAATGCTGACTTTTAGGTGCCTTTTTATGGGGTGGTGGTGTTGAGATGTAGGTATGGGAAAGTTGGGAACCTGAGTGTAAAGTCTGAAACTTCAGGGAAATAAACCCCACACTGCAAGCTTGTCAGATGGCAGTAAGAGCAGGTAAGGAGATTATATGCCCAGGACATGAACATGAAATCTGAATCCTGCCCAGCACAGTGGGCTGTTGTGTAGCAGCAAATTTGGGTAGGTCAGGTAGTCTGTGGGTGATTGTGCTTGGACCCCAGGACATGTCTCTGATAGAAGGAACCGCTTCCGGAACTCGGTTGCTTGTCTTGTTGCTTTGGGACCTCTGTATAACCCTATCCATAACATCGTTCTCTGGTTTGGAAGGGACACAAATTAGCAGAAATTTGGTGCCAGTAATATGTAAAGGCAGTGGGAACTTTTTTTGAGCTGGTTCCAATTATCTTTTCTTGCGTGTTTTTTTTTTTTCTGGCACTTCTTGTGAACTTGCCTGAGAGCAGCTCAGGGATTCCTCCCCCTGCATTAAAAAATATGCTGCAAATTCAGCATATTGAAGGTGCATTTATGTGACTGATCATGCAGGTTTGCCAAGCCAAAGTGAGGACCTGCCTCTGGCCCTTACAGAAGCTGATGGGGAACTGTATGGATGCATCT